>NW_025336658.1:694416-903075 GCF_004798865.1 Varanus komodoensis
AACAGTTCTCCGGGTGACATGGAAGACAAAAATGAACAAAAGAGCACCATTCCAATAAAACAATCAAAATCCGAACAACAAATAAAACTATAAAATCAAGATGAATTGCTCTAAATCACCACCATAATCAATTCATTTGGGAGTCCATAGAAAGGAAAACACACAATGAAACCAAAGTGCAAAAACATGCATGGTAAAGTCTTCAAGATTTATAGAGCAATCTTACGCATGGCTAATTGGAAGTACACTCTGCTGAGACGAAAGGAGAACCCTCCAAGCGAAAGGTAAATCACATGGCAAACTGAACTATTTTAAACCCCAGAGAAATAAAGAAGCCCTTGGCCAGGAAGAATGAGTCCATCACCTTTAATTCCTTCCTTGTTTTAATTTTTCTTCTAAATCGCATGTCATTTCCATTCTGAACCAATTAGAAGACATTTGCAAAGTTTGGTAAATTCTAAGAACCCTTGAGGCAAGAGAAGATTCTTCTATTTGGATCCAGAAGCAAAGAACACAGCCATTGAGGAAGATTAAATCATTTATTCACAAAGTTGAATATCAAGTACACTATACCATTAGATGTAAGCAGGCAAAAGGGATATGTGATGGCATTTCGTATTGTTAAGCATGGCGGTCTAACACTTCCTTTTGCTGGGATCCAGAGAAAAGCAGCAACAGAAAGACACAGGAAGGTGGCCAGCACAGATCAACTCCACAGTTCAGGTTTAGGTTAAGGTCCAACACCTGTGACATTCCCAGGACCTTCTCGGGTCGTGCTGAAATCCCTGGCAGCTGAGGCGATCTCATAATTCCACACACGTCTTTTCGAAGGTCAGTTTAGCAGCCTGATGGCCAATATGCTATCTTGTCCTTCTCCTGCACTGGGAATAATTGTGGACCGTGCTGGGGGGCAAAGCATAAGCTGAGGGGAACGGTCGGCTTCACATGTCTTCGGGACCTTCCTGCCTTCCAAGATTGGGGTCTTCTCCACCCCAAAATAGCACATTCATTTTCATTAGGTGGAACACCTACATACTGTAGCTGTTTGTGCTTTTAGCCATGGGATCTCCACCAAAAGATGCAGCAGGGGAAAAACAGTGTCATGCCTGCCTTCTCCTCTCAGCACAGTCATCTTCTGGTGCCATTTCCCATGCAAGAAGGACGTCAGAAGGGCCCCGACGGATCAGAGCGAGGACCACCCAGTCCGATATTCCCACGCAAGAAGGACTCCAGAAGGGCCCCGACGGATCAGAGCGAGGACCACCCAGTCTGATATTCCCATGCAAGAAGGACGTCGGAAGGGCCCCGACGGATCAGAGCAAGGACCACCCAGTCCGATATTCCCACGCAAGAAGGACGTCGGAAGGGCCCTGACGAATCAGAGCGAGGACCACCCAGTCCGATATTCAGTTCATGAAGTGTCCAATCAGCTTCACACTGGAAATCTGCCAGCAGGACAGGCGTGCCACAGCACCCTCCCACCCATGTTCCCCAGCAGCCAGTGTACATATGCACACTTCCTCTCAAAATGGGAAATGGTTATGGCCAGCAGGAATAGCAGTCAATGGTCTGCTTCTCCATGAAGTTGCCCAGTCTAGGGTTGTGTGAGGAGTCCATCTTGGATGTAGCAATCTGACCCTGTTGCCAAACTATGTCATTCAGAACTTTGAACAAATACACCTAGACTCAGTTGTCACTGGGGGGAAAACCAATGGGTGCAGGGGAGAAAAAGGAAAATTAAATCGATTTTTTCCAATTAAAAAAAAACAACAAACAGAATCCATGAAGATTTTATTTTCTTATCCATCCACCCTGATGGGCTTGCTTCTTTTTGGTTTTGTTCAAAAACCAAAAGTTAGCCTTAAAATGCGATATCATAAATGGAATCCTGCATCCCTGAAGAGAAATAATTTGGTTTCTTCCCAAAGCAACAGCCTTCCCTGATGGGAAGAATACAGCTGATAATGACAGGCGCTATTCTCCAGCTGGCAGATCATCTGGTTCCTAGGACTGCTGAGCAATCAACAGAAGATGTTAGCAGAGCTTTTCTTTCAACATCTAAAGAGGTATAGAATAGGTGCAAAGTTACTGTGACATGATTCCTTGTATGAGTTTTTCAAATTAAAAGGCTTGGAAGTGGCGGCCTTCTTGCAGAGTTGGGGGAAGCTTCCATTATGCAGACCCATCCATCAAATATCTTAACATAATGATACTTCCCATCTTTATCAGTCTCCCCATCTTTCTTTGATCTATGCAAGAAGAATAGATACATTTCAAAGATTAGCACAACTGATATGTAGATTTGGAAAAATAAAAATGGATTTTTTGGTGAGAAGAAAAAGCTCAAAATCTGATAGATTCAACTCAGCATGAGCTTTGAGACAGAGTTGGAGAACTTTGGTAAGGCTGAGTTTTGCCAATTCACATATGCATATTTACCCAACGGGCTGGAAGTACAACTCCCACCCTTCTTGACCATCACTCATGCTAACTGGAGATAGTGGGAGTTGTAGTCCTTCGCATCTGGAGGACACCTGAGTGGAGGATGCTAATCTATCGGATCAAAGCTGCCTAACACTTGGCTTTGGAGGGGACGCATCCTGATGCGGTCAACAAAATTAGATGGCCATATTTTGCTTTGCTTTGATCCACTTTCCGAAGTGTGTCCTTGGGAACACAGGCCAAGTGTTAATGCAAAATAGTCCCCTTTCTACTTCCCAGCAAAGTCAACTCAGTGTGTGGAAAGAGAGAAAAACCATATTTTACCTTGTGTATACAAAGAGGCGTCATTAGCTTTCCCATTCAGCTTTGTCAGATGGTTGCCCAGGAGGGAACTTCCTGAATTTATTTGGTGGCTTGTCGATAAGCAGCTGCCTTTGAACACACAGAGTTTCAAGCGAATGAGAAAAAGCTAAACTGCAGCCACATCCCAGAAGCCCATCATGGCAATTTCTGGGAGATATGGCAGATTACGGGGAGTTCAAAGGTGGCTTGCCCACATTCCAGTTACTTTGCATGTGCCCTTCAGCAGAGATGTGTCTACAGCACAGACAAATATGTGCATACGTGTGCTTTGGGAGAGGGGTTGCTTCCTGTGCATTTGAAGGCCAGAAGTCTGCTCAGTGCAGAGGCTTCCTCTCATGGGGGTTGTCCATCCAAGCTTTCAGGGCCCTACTGGGCACTGACCTGCTTTTGCCAGTTCTCCTTACCTGCATTTCATGCTGAAATGGCCTTGGATTCTGTTTATCTGCATCACATTATCAGGGTAGGAGTTGAGATGCTGGGGGGTCCAGCAGGTCCAAGGGCTCTCCCCCCCCCCACCCGCATCTTGCCCAGAAAAATGCCCCCTTTGCTCCCATCCCCATCTCCTTGTGGACGAGCTTTCAATGGCAGGTGGGAAGATGGAGTGGGGGAATCAAAGAGTTCTCCCCACCTACCAAGGTCACAGCTGTAGCTGGGGTGGGGGGAAATGCACCATATTCTATGGCCCCCCAGACCCCCCCGCCAGGGACTACAGCACTGCTGTCTTAGTGCTAAACAGTGGGCCAGGACGAATGTAGAAGGACAACTTGAGTAGCTTCCCACCTCCCAGACAGGCTTATCTTTGTCTGGAACGTGCCTTTTCACAGAGAAGGCTGTCACCTAAGCATCATGGATGTGGAGAGAATGGGAAGATCATGTGCTTAAAGGCAATCTGCACATGCTTAAAGGCAATCTTTCCTCCCTTAGTGCTTTTCATTAAGCACTAAGAAACCAACCAACCAACCAACCAACCAACCAACCAACCATCAAATCTGATACGGCACTGCATGATGGCCAATGTTCTTTATGACTAACTTGGATTCCATTCATTTCAATGGGTTTACTTTACATAGGACTTAGGCTGGCTGCTGCCCCTTTTCTTAGCTTTATTGAGCACTGCATTTAATCTCTGCATTTTGCACCTTCTCAAACACTGCCAAATAAAGCTTAATTAAGCTTCAAAACTAACCCCATTCTCCCACCACCTCCCTTCCTTTCCTGCAGCAATTAGCATTGGCATTTTTTAAAATCCTCTGGGTTAATTTAATTTGTATCTTCCTTGGTAAGAAACCTGTGAAGCGAAGAGAAGCAGTTCAAGGAGCCATGTTGCAGTTTTGATAGCACCCATCTTATCGAAAGTCTTTCCTTGAGAGCAATTTGCCTCAGTGGAGTTGGAGAGTCTCACCGGAGCTCAAAAAGAAGAAGAAGGAAGCAGAAGCAGAAGCAGTGGGCATCCTGTGCTTTTAATTTTTCATCACCGCAAAGTGGCTTTGTGAGCATTTTAGGATAAAGGATTGGCAAAGTACCCCAACAGGGTAATGAAAAGTTTCCCCCTGTTGGGACAAGCCAAGAACTGAGGGGTAGGTACATTAGAACATATGTGGATCACCTGGCCCAAAGTTAAAAAAATATTGGCATGAGATAATTGGCTGGATAGAAAAGGTGACAAATCAAAGAATAACTGTGAGTGAAACACTATTATTATTTCGTTATTTGCTGGAGGAAATGAGAATTTGAATAATAAAGATTTAATCGCACTACTGATTGGAGTAGCCAGAAGTGAAATTGCTCAAAGTTGGAGAAATGCCCAAGATTTGTCATTACGAAGATTTCTTAATAGAATTTGGCAAATAACGATGCTTGAAAAACCGTCAAATGGAGTCAGGATACATAAAGGGGAAATAAAACACAATCATTTTAAGAAAATTTGGCATCCATTATTGAAACATGGTACTGAGCTTATCTTGGATGAAGATGTTACAGGTAATAATGTGGATTGTTGGTCTTTAAACTTTTAGGATAGATAATACGATAAGGGGTTAGATAATAGTATAATATGGAGTTAAGGATAATATAAGACTGCATTCAGACATATGTGAGTATATTTTATGCTATTCTTACTGGCGTTAGTAGGTTACGTTTATGCTGTAATGAGAGGATTGTTAAAAAATTAAATAAAGGAAAAAAACTGCAATTAAAGAAAACTGAGGGCCAGGAGAGGAGGGAAAAGGCAGCAAAACCTCTCACTCTTCTCTGTGTCAGAACACACGAAGACCTTCCTGAGTTATGTACACGGCAGAGAGCTATAAGTCCTTGGAAAGAAAGGCAGCAGTGTGGGGAGCGAAAGGCAATGAGTCAATATTTATGAGGCACTCCAACATCTTGCTAAATCAGTTTGGGGAGTTGAATCCCAGACAAATTCAGCTTTGATTTCATTTTAAATAGAGGCCCTTCTCGATGTATTCAGAAGGGAAATGAGAGCAGTATATATTACATACAGCAGCAGACTAATCCCATGAATTGGGTTAGGTCAGCATTATAAGAAACGACTAGCGTCACCCGCAGAGCCCTCGGCGGCAGACTTGGCATGGGTGCCGCATTGCAAACCCAGCAAATGTCGACTAGCCCAACTGAAGGACGTCTTGAGCCTGCCACGAGTCTTTTCACAGAACTCCCTGAAATATTTTGCTTGGGAAATCCTTGAAGATGGCCAGCAAGTGGCAGCCTCGGTGCTCATGCCCAGTTTCCACTTCCGGTGAAACTAGGTGGCACTTCTAGTTCAAGAACTTTTCAGTTTCCTGATTACTTGGGAGCTTAATTCATCAGATAAAAGTTCTAGTCCACAGTTGGCTGTGGAGCTCACTGCATGACTTTAGGGGAGGCACTCGCTGCCTATCCTACCTCACAGAGTACCTTCTGTGAGAATAAGATGGTATGGAGAACACTATAAACCACCATGGGTTCCTTGCAAGAGGAAGAAAGACGGGGTATAAATACAATTGAATACTAATCCTCTGTTTAATCCTGCTTTAAAGCCCTTCAGGTCCATACCATCATGGCGCACAGAAGATTTCCCTGCTCACCCTGTCCAAGACTCCGAAAACCACAAGTGGGTGAAGTGATCCATACTCAAAGGCAGCCCATATCTCCACCCTGGACCACAAAAACCTGAGCATGAAGCCTTCAGAACTGCCAATCACCAGAGAAGTGGTAATGAATACTCACTAGCCTGAACTCCACCTAAAATATGCCTGCACCTTCCTGCCAAAATGGGACCAAAACAACCCAATGCCAACCTACCTAAAGACTAGGTATAGGGATCCTGTGGACAGCTGGTTTTCTCCCATGTAAACAGAATGCTGGGCTGGATGTCTTCCAAAATGTGGAACAGAGGAGAATTGACCAGACAAATGTGACCACCCCTTTGACTGTGTATAGCCACCCATTTGGACCACTGTCAAAAATTCCAAGCATCCAAGAAAGTAACTTTGGTAGTTCTCTCTGAAAAAGGTTGTCCTCAACCACCATGTGTGTCATTGGTTAGCAACAGGAGGAAGGAGAGCTGGTTTTTGAGGTAACACCTTCAAAGCCGCCCCGAGGCTTCGGCGAATGGGGAGGCCTAGAAATTTTCTAAACAAACAAATAAATAAAAAGCAGATGTTGCAAATGCTTGCATATTCACCTCCTGTTGAATTAACACCACGGCCTTTAAGAGCTGACTTGCGATTTGGAATCGAAGCTGTTTGTCCAGCCCAGCATCTGTCTATTCTTCAGCATTTGCATCAGATAAGATCCTGCTACCTCAGCCTGTTAGCTGAAAATATCAGGGTTCAATGTGACACTTTCTGAAATCAACAAATGGACAGTGCCATAGCATTCATTGTTTTTATTTTAAGGGAAAGGGAATCAATCCTTGTTAGGCACTGCTTGGAAGGTGCCTGAATTTGCTCCTTGATTCTGGCGTTGCGATGTGCCATCAAGCTGTGAACAGAAGCCCTTCAAAAAGTCCTGCCCGTGATAGGCCTGCTCAACTCTTCTGAACTCCAAGTCTCAGCAGCCTTCTTGATCCAATCCATCTCGAACTTGGTCTTCTTATGGTTTTTCTGGCTTTGGCATTCCCTAGCACAATTGTCTTCTCTAGGAGTCTTGCCTACACGCACCACGTGTCCAAAATAGGACAGTCTGTCATGATTTGGGCAGCTCCAGGACTCCTCCTGCTGGCCAAGAATCAGAATAACAGCTCTTGTGGTTGCAGGATTAGTTCTAGACTGTACTGCAGCTGCCAGGGCCTTCATGAGCACCACCTGGGAAGCCTGGGGGAAAAGCTGTTTAAGAACTGGGCCTTCCCTCCAGAAGATGCCTCAGCAACCCTGGCCTCTGGTGCGGTGAAGCTCTTTGCTGTCCCTGCCCCCTGCCTCCTGCTCCTTCTCCAAGCAGGTACCCTCTGCTTTGTGCCATCTTCCTGGCTCCTGACCGCTGGCTTGTCTTTGAACACGCCCTTGTTTCCTGGACTGCACTACAACTGGCTCCTGGCTTTTGGCCCTGGCCTGTTCAGTACTGTAACTCTGACTTGTGATTTGGACTAATAATTGGACTCTGGCTTTATACATAGACATAGAAAGATAGAAACAAAGCGAGTCAGAAGGGGCCTCCCGGGCCATCTAGTCTGACCCCTGGCTCCAGCCAGCTCCCCTCATGACATGCGTACCATGTGCATGTCCAGCTTCTCTTTGAACACCCGCACTGATGGGGCCTCAACGACCTCTCGTGGAAGCCCATTCCAAGCCCTTGGGGTCCTAACCATCAGGAAGTGCTTCCTGGCATCTAAATGGAACCTGGGTTCCCTGAGCTTGGCTCTGTTGGAGTACGTCCTGCCTTCCTCTGCAGGGGAGAACAGGTCTCCCCCCACCTCCGTGTGACACCCCCTCACATACCTGTATGTCGCCATCATATTCCCTCAGAGTCTCCTCTTCTCCAGGCTGAAGAGACCCAGTTCCCTCAGTCTTGCCTCATACGGCTTTCCCTGCACTCTGGCCGCCATCCTTGTGGCCCTGCGCTGCACTGACTCCAACCTTGCCTTGTTGTCTGGGTCCTGGTGCATTGCCTGTTATCTGGACTGCCCATACCCTTGACCTTAGCCTGATTTACCATTTTTGCTTTTACTGATTTTCTTAGGGCCGTACTCGCCAGGGCGTTCCAGGACATGCTACTTAGGACCTTCCAGCCAGGTACTAGTAGAAAGGGAATACAGGATTGGATGCCTCTTTGGCCTGATCCAGTAAGGAAGTTCTGAAACCTGCACATTCATCTGGTCCAGGGAGAGAAACAACTCTTACCCGCCATGGTTTTCCTTGACATATTTCCACTATGTTGACACCCAACCTGTTTTTTACATTCCACCATCCTATCTCCATAGCAGGGATTCCTGTCCCCATCAAAATCCACATCTCCCCTTCTGCAAATGTAGATATTAATTCAAGTGTTGAATGTGGAACATTTCTTCCCTTCTGCAGCAGCCTCTTTCCATTTGATTGTGAAAGAGCCTGCCAACTCAGCTCCTCCAAATCCGTGCACTTCAGTAGCCAATTAGAATAACAAAACAAATCGTTTTGCTAACTCCTTGGTCTTTTACGGGTTACAAAATTCCAGCATGATTCTGGTGTGTTAAGCTATGCGGGCAAGCAGCTTCCTTTAGCATAGCAAATGAACATGATAATGTCTCCTGCTTCAGAGAGTGCCAGTTAATAAACAGCTGCTAAGACAGGTGCTGTGTTTAATCAACCAGAAAAAGCCATTTATTGTGTGGCAAGAGCAAAATTATGCAAAGATTTTCTTCCAGCATGCACGTACAGAAGTGGGAGATTTAATGCTGGTCAAATGGCGCTGCTGTTATTAGTGGCATTTATATCGTTGGAAGGGTTGGTTCCTGAATGAGGGCTGATGTTTACTCTGGGAGAAATGGCAGCATGGCTCCTTGTCCACATGGTCAACTTGTGGCATGAGAAGGAGAAACACCCATACTACTACTATAACACATAGGATTGCACAATCCTATGGCTCCTAGACAGTGCCTGGGTGGCCACAGGATTTTTTTTGGAGACCCAGCTATGAAGATGGAAAATCACTCCAATATATGTTTGGAACACCTTTTTCTCCTTGTAGTTAGTTCAGAAACATCTGTGCTGGCACCATCTCAGTTATAAGAACATCCTCAGAGATGGAGTTTAGAGAATGGAGAGGGGAAAGGAGTTGGAGGAGACAGCAGTATATGACAGATCCTGCCAGTGCCTCAGTTCAAATTGGCCATTCTTTTGGAATAGGCATTCAGATACAAATTTGTTCTGTCTCTAGGAAGATCTTCCCCTTACCTAGTCTGTCCTTGTGATCGCTGGGATGTTCGGTTACTCACAAGACATTTGAGCAGGCTTTGGGCCACCAAGCAAGGACCTCAAGAAGTTACCGGGACAAGGAAATGGTCTGGATGTTTTAAATAACAAAACAGAAAACAAGCAGCTAGTTCTGTGTTTTCCACCATGACATGAAAGCTGAGAAACATCTGGTGCACTGGTTTCTGATCTAGAAGCCTGGACCAACCAGGGGCATTTCAATGTATATTTGAGGATAATAAGGAAAATATGAAACCATGAGTAAAAGATAGCATGCAGATTATTGAATACTATGATGGAATATGGGTGCAGAACTTAAACCACTAATAAACAGGCAAAGATAAGCTTTCACACATGCCTCAGTTTCAGGCCTTCCTAATATAATAGGGATTGTTCTGGGGCCCTAGTTGGTGGGACACTCATGTAGTCATGTCCCAACACAAGAGCCAAAGCACAAGCTAAGCTGTAATTTTATAGGGTTTTTCTCTGCCTGCTTCAGAGAGGGTCAGTAAACCATTAGGTGACCTCCTGTGCTGAAAGATAAATGTGAAATTGCTTTGGTAAAGCAAACAGTTTTGTTTCTCACAGCAAAAACAGCTCTTATCTAAAGAATGTATTTGGGAAAACTATCCTCAAGATAATTGTCTCTAGTACTTTTCTTAACTAATGCAAGCTGAGGCTATACACAAAACCTGGGTTCTGGATGCTGCCAAAGTTCACTATATTATGATGTGTTGAACCTTAATAACCTTCACACTATCCCTCCAGTTTTGTATATTTTTCATCCAATATACAAAAATATGGCCAACAGCTTCAAAAGTGGTGACTTTTATTCAACACAATGCCCTAGAATGTCATTCCATTTCTGGGACATTCTGGGGATGAACATGGTTGCCACCAAGAGCTGCTAGCATCTTCAGGTGAAGCTGCCAGCAACAACATGAATTCCTGTAGCCAGCTGAGTCTGGCAGGACTCCTGATCCCATGTTGTAATGTCAGGAGAGATGGGCTGACTAACTAGAGGGGAGATGAACAGAGAAGAGGATTGCCTTTCTCCAAAGGGCCACCCCAGTGGGAAGAGACACAGTGATATTCAAAGGGGGGATGCTTGGGGGTAGTTGCTAGATGGGGTTCAACAAACCACGCTGTGCATGTGCAGAGATTCATGCTTTGTTGGTTGTGCTTACTGGAAGTGCACTGGAAAAAAGTGAGCTTTTGCCAACGAACTGCCTGTTCTTTGGATGGGTGAAAGTAAAAACCTTGCTCACATGGATTTTCTCAGCAACAGCAGATTATTGCGACCTTTTCCTGTTGCAATGCAAATTATTTGTGGGTGGTTTGGTCTTTGATGGACGATGAAAACCCTATCACTGTACAGAAGATTGGCTGCTATTAGAGATGAAGGCTGCTCTTCATATGGACCAATACAGCCACCCTAAAGTTTGGCTTCTCCTGGGGATGTGCCTAGGGGAACTGGTGTGATAAACGCTTGCACGTCAGAATGTATGATACCGTGGTGTTGGAGGCTGTTTCCTCCTCTCCCCCTCAAAATATTTCTGTCCCTAAGCAAACAGAATTCTTCCAGCCACTGCCCTCACTCTGATGGCACTATCATGAAGCTAAGTCAGAGTGAGGGCAAGAGCGGCAAGCTCTCTTTCCTGCCTTCCTTCTGAACACCTTCTGAATAGTAGCAGAAGGAATTTTCTAAAAAAGAATAAAGAAAAGTGATCCGAACACAGCAAATAATGGGAAAGGAGCGGAGTGGGAGAAGGGTGAGCTTGCCCTCCCCATCTCTGAACAGTCCCCAAGTACAATGAGGATGGAAAGGGACTGGCTTGACGTTCGGTTAAAACCACCGTTTGCAACATGAGCTCAGTGGAACTCCTGCTGATTTTTAATAATGCCTGCTCCAAACTGACTAGCCTTGTTTATTTCTTTAGCTAAAGGGTTGGTACTTGGACATAGCAACATATGGCACCTCCCCCTTAGAATGCTCAGAGAGAGAGTGGTTCTGGGGCATTTGGGGGGACGAAAGTGGTGGCCCAATCTAACAACTACTTTTGATGGCACTTCAGGAAGATACTTTCACTTAGCTCTGTATGGAATCTTTGTACATGCCTGCCACGCATATCTGCCCTAACGCCTTTCTTGATTATTATTGGGATATTTCAGCTACCTTAAACTCACTGAATTCTTCTCACTGTTCCCAGCTGTGCAGGTTGATCAGCGACGGATATAATGTTTCAGCTAATGAAAAACAGCTGCTCGTTAGCCAGGGGGAAACCATGTCGAATGTTTAGAGATATAATTATTTTCAGTGTTCTCGTCCTTTCCACCATTATAAGCAAATTATATTATTATCAAATCATGTTCGATGCCATCTCAGATTGCACATTTTAAAAATGAATGTGGTTCATTAACAACATGATGAATATTTAAGCAGGTTCATGGCGCATAATGAACTCCCCTTATTTATTTATTTATTTATTTATTCCAGCAGGACTCTCCACCTCATGGCACAGACCCAGTAAATTCATTACTGGGTAAATATAGCAATTAAGAGGGCTGCAATTTCTGCCTGGGTTTTCAACATGTCTTCTGCTTTCTTTCTTTCTTTTCATTTTTTTTAATTTGAAAGGGTTTAAATTCCAGCATGGCAAAGTTGTGGGAGTGTTGAAATGGAACTGAGGACTTCTGGGTTTCTGACCCCACTCAGCCATGAAACTCACCGGGTGGCTTTATTTATTTAAGATGTTTCTATACCGTCATTTATTCTAGAGGATCACATGACAGGTGGCAACAATTAAAATGGCAAAATAGTTAGAAACAACAAAACAATTAAAAATTCTGATGTGCCAGCAGTGGATACTAAAATAGTTAAAAGTGCAATCTAATTATTAAAATATTGGGTAAATAAAAACCTTTTGATCTGGCACTTGAAGGACTAGT
Source organism: Varanus komodoensis (assembly GCF_004798865.1). NCBI lineage: Eukaryota > Metazoa > Chordata > Lepidosauria > Squamata > Varanidae > Varanus > Varanus komodoensis. The sequence continues at coordinate 706,554 of NW_025336658.1, forward strand.
GTCAGTGCCAGGCACACCTGTCTGGGGAGCAAGTTCTGTAACCAGGCTGTTCTCCTTGCGACAGCTCTGCTCATCTTTTTCAAGGAGGGTTCTCAGAGCAGGACCTCAGCAGATGATATTAGGGTCTGGGGAGACTCATACGGAAGGAGACATCCCTTTAGGTATCTCACCCCTAAACCATTTAGGGCTTTATAGGTCATCATCAGCACCTTCAATCAGGCCTGGACTTCAATTGGTAGCCCGTGTAGCTGGTATAAGACCAGATGACGTGTTCCCATTTTCTGGTACCAGTCAACCATCTGGCAGCTCTTTTTTGAACCCATTGCAGATTGGACTTTGGGCCAGTCAGTGCCTCTTAGCCTGGTGTTCCTCACTGGGTTGTCGTTAGGGTGTAGTGGAGAAGAGGAGGGCCATCTGAGTTCCTCTGGAGCAGGAAAAATGCAGCTGCTAAGCAAAATAGCCAGCTCCTCCTAGGCAAGGGTAGGCTGGCCAGAGTGACGCAGGCCCTGGCGAGCTGAAGACTTGCCTTTGTTGCCCTTGCAACTGCTCCAGAAGCTGGAGCGGGTGTGGAGGCAGCAGCTGTCTCCTCCGGGGTGCAGGTCCCTTGCTGGAGGAACGGCACTGGCTACCCATTCCCTGTGGCCCAGATTAAGTTTCAATCCCAGGATACAAAGCCCCCAACCTCTGGGAACTGGATCTCTGTGGGAGCACCTTCTTCCTGCCCAACCTGCCCATTGGCCGAGGCCATCAAAGGGCGTTCTCCTGCCACTTCCCCATGGACCCACATCTTGGCAGGGATCTGGCAGCTGGCTGCCCCTTTTCCATGGCATTCTCTGCCCCTCCTGAGTTGCCTTCGAGGGCTGGCCAGGTAAAGCACCTTGCAGTAGTCCATCTCTGAGATTATGGAAGCACCAACTACAATGAAGGGCCACCTCGACCAAGGTCTGGTTACCAGTTCTCATGCTATTCATATCCATAGAAGGCAATCAGTGGATATGAGTCATGATAGCTCCATTTTCCCTCTGGAATCAGGGTGTCTGTGTGGACCAGTTGTGGGGAACCTGAGCTAGGTGTGCTCTTGCATCCATACCCTGCCAGGGGCACCTGGTTGGGCACTCTGAGAACAGAATGATGGATTATTGGGTGGGGTTTGGGCCTGATCTAACATGCCTTGTCCTGTCCTTGTGAAGGGCACAAGAATGGAAAGCATTGGATTGGTAGGGACATCCTAGGACAGGCTGCTCCGCCTTGGCAAGCTGGCCGTGAAGGGAAGGCGGCACCCTGATCTCTAAAGCCTAAATGACTTGGAAACAAGCCCCTAAAGTAAGTGTGGCAACTTGTGACCCATCAGATGCTTTGGGTCTAGACCTCTCACAATCCCTCACCATCAGATACCCAGAGCTAATGGAAGTCATTGGCTACATCTGGAAGGCCACAGGTTACCCACGCTTGATATACATAAAGGTGTGCTCCTACATGTACCTGCTTGGGACTGTAGGTCAGCCTTGGAGGCCCTCCTCCAGATGCCTCAGCCAAGAGAAGCTAGGCAAGGGGCAATAACAGAGAGGGCTTCCTCAGCTGCATGCAGACTTCCCATGTACCTTTGGACGACCATCAGAGGAACAGAATCCAGGACAAGGCAGACCTCTATCTCAGCAGACCTCTTCCTGTGTTGTAGGGATGGCTCAGGACTCATCCTATTCTGAGGGAACACAGTGTTGGACTACGTCGCACTTGGGTTTCATCCAGTGGGGCTGTTACGTTCTTCCCACTGGGTTAGGTACGTACATGGGAAGAAGGTGGTAGGTCAGGCTGCAAGTATTCATGGGAGGCGTTGACCCCAGGACACTTCTGAAGACGTTGCTCCTGAGTTGGGCACATGAGTTCTTTCCTCAGGTGTATCTGTGTATGTGAGATTCTCTCCCATGTGCTGGAAGCTTGCTAGAGGTGTGTCACTAGCCACCAGCAATTCTTGGAGGCCACCTCTCTCACTAAAGTACAGGTGCAGAGGAAAACTATCTTAACCAGTTCCTTGGAAATAAGTGTGATGGGAGGGCTATTGGACACATTCTGAATCTGTTCTGGAAGGAACCTGGGGTTTTGAGATGTTTGAAAGCGCCTAGGACTTCCCACAGAGCGGCTTAAAAGCTGCACTACACTTTCTGCAGTGAGCTCCAGGAAAGCCCCATTAGAAGTTCCAAGGAATGAGTTAGCTATCTATCATAACTGTACCAGCCAGCTCTGCTTTTGTAACTGATGGGGAGAAGCACCCCACGCTGCAGGAGACCGACCAAGAAGCCAGAGTGATCTACCATGGTGCCATTCTTCATAAGATTTCTAAGAAAATGATCAAAAGGTAGGGAAGAGGCAGGAGAAAATATAAGACGTGTAGGCAAAGAAAAAAATCACTTTCTTATTACACTAGAACTTGGGGTCACCCATGAAGTTGACTGGCAGTGCAAAAGACAATTTTCCTCACACAGAACAAAATTAACTACTGGAATCCACGTACCCTTGCGAAGTGGTGAGGGATACTAGCCTAGATTTTCCGGTGGGGGCACAGCTCAGAAACAGACCACTTGCTTTGCCTGTAGACAATCCCAGGCTTTGGCACCTCCAGACAGAGCAGGATATGCTTTCCCCTGAAACCAGGAAGCCTGAAAGACCACTGCTGTCATGTCTTGCTTGTTGTTGTTTGTTGTGATGTGCAATCAAGTCATCTCCAACTTACGGTGATCCTGTGAATGGAAGGCCTCCAAAAGGTCCTGTTTTTGTAAATTTTATAGAGGCATGCCGTGTCTATATATCATTTCATTTGAGGATCCTTGCAGCAGAAGCATCCCGAAACTAGGGCAGAACTTGACTTACAGTGATCCTCCAGTAAGGTGGAAGGTTCATCTTTGCACAGATGGTACAAAGCCCCATGGATTTCCCTAGAATATACATCACCCCATTTCGCAGCACCCTTGTCCTTATTTTGAAAACTCACAACTGTCTTGGCCCAACCTCAATTTCTCCCATGATGCCCTGGCCATGATTTACATACATTCAGGCCTACCTTCTCCAAAGAGTGCTCTCCATCTGTGCTCCATTACAAGTGCCCAGCATAACCCAACAGTCCAGCACGTCTGCAGGACACCAGGATGGAGAAGACTCCTCTAAACCTTCTTCCTTCAGCCATCCAAAATTCTCCATCCTTCCCTCCTTGCTTCCCTGCAGCACACAGAACTCTTTCCCCCAACTCAGATGTTTACCACCTCTCCTGATCACTGATTCTTTTCCCAAGGCTATCTTTTCTTTCCTGCCTGTAGCCAAGCGTTAGGCACGTGGAACAAAACTCAGCCAAGTTCCTTCCATCCTGTTCTCTTTTTCTCACAGTCTAGCTGAGATTGTGCCCTCTTTTTGAATTGGGACCTGTCCACGCCATCGAATGTAACTTTGCAGCATGCCTCCGACAGTGAAGGTAGAGTACAGATAAAGACAGGAATGTGGGCATAAAGAGCATTTTGCTAATGAGAAATCAGCCTTTGTTCTCAAAGAAAGAGGATTTGCATTACAATTTCTGTTCTGCCCTTCATCCTTTTCACACAGGTACCGTCTCTCCCCCTGTTCTCCTCTGCTGATTGTTTACCCACCTTAGACTTGCCTGCCCCCCCCCCCCCGAAGTTGAATGGTTTTTAAGAAGACTTTGTATTAGCTATTTCTTCTCCCACTAAAGCCTGGTGCTTCACTCCCATGGCCTTCACCCACCGCCCCTGGAAAGAAATCAACATCTTAATACACAGAGTTAACTAGCTGTTACCAGTTCTGTTGACCTTGTTCTCTGGAAATTTAGAAGGGAGGCTAAGACTGAGCTGAACTGAGTAACCTAACAGAAGAAGCAGGAAAAAAGAGCTTTTCTTCTCATGTGTTGCTTACAAAAATCCCCTGAAATGGCAGCTTGCAGCATGCCCTCCATCTGTGCTTTCCCCAGATCTGCTCTGAGAAGCAGAAAACAAATGCTCTGCTTCTTAATTTTGCATTTCCTTGTGCTTCAAATTGGGCAAGATTTCTTCAAGAGCTATAGTAGCAGCTCCTTGAAGTGCAAGCTTGGGTGAAGTGCAACGTGTTCAGAAGCAGCTTCTCTCTCTCTCTCTCTCTCTCTCTCTCTCTCTCTCTCTCTCTCTCTCTCTGTGTGTGTGTGTGTGTGTGTGTGTGTGTGTGTGTAGGGGGGAATGGCCTCAAGTAGGAACCTGGGGAGAAACTGCAGAGGGACATACTGGTGTGGCGACATACAAATATGTGAGGGGGTGTCACACGGAGGTAGATAGAGACCTGTTCTCCCCTGCAGAGGAAGGCAGGATGCACTCCAACAGAGCAAAGCTCAGGGAGCCAAGGTTCCATTTAGATGCCAGGAAGTGTTTCCTGACAGTCAGGACCCCAAGAGTATGGAATGGGCTTCCTCGGAAGGTGGTGGAGGCCCCATCGCTGAGGGTGTTCAAGGATAGGCTGGACATGCACCTGGTGGGCATGTCGTGAGTGGAGCCAGCTGGAGTTGGGGGTCAGACTAGATGGCCCAGGAGGCCCCTTCTGACTCACTCAGTTTCTATGTTTCTACGCTCACTAGCTAGATAATGATGAGGGTCTCCTGGAGTAAACAACAGGAAGCTGGGAACACAGGGTAAGAGTTGGGATGGGATAGAGCAAAGGATGGACAACATCCAGGAATCATGAATTTCTACTTCCCCCTGGCCTCATGAGGGGCTAGGCCCCTGCCCCTTCCAAGACACTGAACTTTGAGGTGAGAGCAGTAGCAGAAAAACAGATGCTTCCTTTGGAAAGCCACAATTCGCACTCTGCTACTGAAATGCCATGGACGCAGGGCAGGGGGGTGGTGGATTTGCTTTTAAACACCCCTGTGCTGGATGCCACTATCAAAGTGTGAATTTCTGCTGCTCAAAGGAGGAGGAGTCATTCTTGGCGTCCAGTTCTGGGCACCAGATTTAAGAAAGATGTAGGTAAATTAGAAAGGGTCCAGAGGAGGGCAACCAAAATGATCCAGGGTTTGGAAATGCTGCCCTGTGAGAAGAGACTGAGAGAACTGGGCATGTTCAGCCATGAGAAGAGAAGGCTGAGGGGCGACATGAGATCTCTCCATAAGGACTTCAAAGGCTGTCCCAAAGAGGAAGGCCAAGATCTCCTCTTGCTGATGCCAGAGCGCAGGACGTGGAATAATCAGTTCAAGCTGCGACAACCCAGATTCAGACTGGACATCAGGAAGAGCTTCCTCACTGTCAGAGCAATGGGGCAGTGGGACCAGCTTCCTGGAGAGGTGTTGGGCTCTCCCACACTGGGGACAACCAAAAAGAAACTGGGCAGCCATCTGAGTGGGGTGGTGTGACTTGGTGTCCTGCAACAGCAGGGGGTGGACCAGATGGCCTTCATGGCCCCTTCCTACTCTACTTTTCTATGATAATCCTGTTCAATTTTGGCAGGGCAGTGGTGATCGTCAGAAGCAGTTGGAGATGAAGGAAAGGAATTTCCCATCTCTGGAATAGAGCAGTCTAAAACAGGGCTTGGTGACCAGCTAGGGCACTGCATGCGTGCGTGCGTGCGCGCGCGCGCACACACACACACACACACACACACACCATTCGCAATGGAGACATTTCATCCCATTGGAAGAACCAGGCTGCCAGAAACTGGATGGCAAAGGATGGTAGTGTGTTTAACTGCAGTTCCCAAAGAAATAAATTCATCTCCAGGTCATCTGGCAAACCTCATGACTGTGCTGTAAGCTCACCCTTTCCCCATTCCTGTAGAAAAGTTCCTATGAGAAAATATCACTGGAGTACTGGCAAACAACTACAGTAAGAAGCACACTTATTCTGGGATGCTCACCCCAGGGTTCTGCAGATAATAATTTATTTGTGGATTTAGGAGTTGCCTTTTCAAATGTGTATTCAAGGTGATATACAGAAATGGGAGCAGTTTAGAAACAACAATAGCATGCAAACAGAAAAGAACACCCATGAACAATAAGGAATATTAAAAAGCTAATAAGAAAGGCAATAAAATGTCAGTAGCAGAACAAGCATAAATGCTGGGGGAGAAGGTGGGGAGCCAGCATGGAAACCAAAGAACAAGCACAGATAAAACCAACATAGAATCAAAATAATCGTATCACTCCATTCTTAGAATGACATGCAACAGAATTCCCTTGAGTCCACAGTGACAATTCTGGAGGTGCCAGCAACCTTCTGTCCCCAAGATATGGGCCTGTTCTTTAAGAGCAGGATAAGGCAATCTAGAATCTGTTCGATGGACTGGACTGCTTGAAAGGTTGTAAATGGTTTTTGGAGAAAACAAGAAGTGGGGGAGGTTGAAAAATAATTCTGAAGATGTAAAAGCAAGAAGAAGTTGATGAAAAAGAAGGTGATGATGATGAAGATGCTGAAGAACATCCTGGCTTACATCCACACCTGGTTTTGCTTAGAGTAGACATATTGAAATACCAAAACAAGCTCATGATGGCTAATTGAAGCCACGGAGATTTCAGCGGGTCCACTGGGAACATGACTCAACCTGGATCCACCCTCCTTCCCTGGATATCAGGGCTTGATATAAGGTAGCATTCCTCCATCCAACAGGGCTGCATCTGCACCCCAAGGGGGAAGGACAGATGCCTCCACTCTGGACAAGGCACTGGATTTTGGGCGAAGGGAAGAAGCCTGTTGCACGTTTAATGACGCTTGACCTGAAAGTAAATGCTGCATGTAATATTTGGAACAGCCCTATGTGAACACAGGATATTGAATGTTCTTCTGTAAACACCTTCTGTCTACACAAAGGACTGAGTTAGTGCAGGCTCCTGTTGGAGGAACTAAGAGGGGAGGGCCTTTTCACTGATTTATCCTTCCTTCTGTAGATTCCTGGTTGGTTTCCCAACCATCTGGAGCAGATTTTCAGCAGTGGAAGGGGATCCAGGTGCCTTCTGCTAGCAGGAGCATCTGTCAACGAGTGCCCTGGGAGAAGAACTCCACCAAGGAGATGCTTCTGCCAATGCAGCATTGGTTAGGATCCAAGCTGCGAAACCTGCCTGAAATGAAAAAGAAGGCGCAGGGAAGGAATATGGAGCGACTATTTTGTGGAGCTCCAGAAGGAATCTGTGTGCATGTGCATGAGAGCATGGTACACATGGAGATGTCTTGCCACATACGGTACTTTGAGTGCAACAGCCCTTTCCTGCCCAGTATGTGCATCTTCATTCCGCCTTTCATGCTATAGCCATCAGATCAACAGCCAGGAATAGCTGCCTCCTCTTCCTCCATGCAGGTGGCACAGGGGTTGAGACCGCTGTGCTGCTGGGCTGGTAGATCGAAAGGTCGCCAGTTCGAATCTGCACAACGGGGTGAGTTCCCGCTGCTCTATCCCAGCTCCTGCCCACATTGCAGTTCGAAAGCATGCAAATGCAAGTAGATGAAAAGGCACCACTTTGGTGGGCAGGCAACAGCGTTCCGTGCACCTCGGTGTTTGGTCATGCCGGCCACATGAGCACGGAGACTGTCTGTGGACAAACGCTGGCTCCCTCGGCTAGGAAACGGGGATGAGCACCACCCCCTAGAGTCAGGCATGACCGGACTTAACATCTAGGGGAAACCTTTACCTTTACCTTCCTCCATGAATTTGCCCAATGTCCCTCAAAAGCTCTTCAAAGTGGTGACCATCACCATGGAAGCCAGTTCCACTGTATTATGTGACGGAGGCTCTCCTTTCATCTGGCCTGAATCTCCTATTAATCAGCTTCAGGGGATGATCCAGTTTCTAGTAGGAGCAGCCCTGCCATGAGGTAGGCTGAAGCTCCAGCCTCAGGCGGCAGAGTGGGAGAAACGACACACCGCATTGCTCTGCCCCCGCCAAGTGCCGCCCTCACCAGTCCGTGCTCCAGAGAGTCCCACAGGCCACCCTCCTGCGGTGGCATTTGCAGCAGTAGAAGGTCCCTCTGATCCCACCACTTGAGACTGGGTTGGGACATTTTGCAGCAGGAGCATGACGAAAATGTCTCTCCCAGGCATCCTCGCTCTGGCTTGCACTGGCTCGTGGATGGGCTCTCTGGAAAGTGGCTTCTTCTGAGGAAGTGGCACAGCTCTTCAGAGAACCAGACAGACCAAATCGCTCAGCGTTCCTCAGAGCTAGGCATTACGGGAGGGCTTTCTCTTGTTGAAACACACTACGAAGAATCGACCTATTGAAAAATGTTTGGGTGTGCGTTTTGCAGGCAAGAGGCTTGCTGCATGGGAGAAGGGGTGAACTTTGCAGGCAGGGTCTCCCTTACTTCTGAGTAAGTTTAGAATTTGGGGTGCCATTTGGATTTGCTATCGAGCGGTTACAGCCTGCTCACTTTGGAAGTGAATAAAAATGGCAGCAATCCCATTTGGCTCTGGACACTCTACTTTTTGCCACCCCACCCCACAGAAAGATGTGGCCCTTGACAGCTTTTCCATTTTGCATTCTGGCCCTCAGGCTGAAAAACGGGATCCCAACCCCTGTTCTCATCCCTGTGCAGAGCTTAGATATTTCCCCCCACTTTATAAGATAATAAAGACCATCACAAGAATAGCCAAAATAATTATTTACTGCACAACAGAAGCCACAGAAAACCTCCTGCTCAGAGATCTGAATAAATCTGTCTATTGCATTTTCTTCCATATTCAAATGTTTTACATCTCAAGTTCTTTCTGTCCTGTCTATGAATAAATTTATGGATTTGGGTACGCTTTTAATCAAAGAAGAAACTGAACCAAATTTTCGCCCATCCTGGCTTGAAGCATATACGTGCCAAAGCATTGCCCTAATTGGAGATCTATGGAATGGGCTTGGATTATTGGGTTTATTCACCCAATAATTTTCCACACCTGTGCACAGAAGTCATTCTGGGAATTATCATATGTTTCAAACCTTATGGCGCAATTGCCAGAAGGTTGCTGGAAGTTGCTGCAAATGTAGAGGCTGGATAATTTTCCTTTTCAAACTCTGTAAGGTTGTTGCTTTTTCTTTTTTTTTTTTCAAGCGAACCCAACCATATTGATGATTTTTTAAAAAAGCCATGTCCCTCTCATGCTTTGCCTTCCTTTGCGGAGCAAAAGTTTCAATGTTGTGCAAGCTCACAGCTTTAAAATTACCAGTGTAATCCTTTGATGCAAACAGCTTGGGTACAGAAGGGCATATATTAAAATTAAACGCTGCTTTAATTTGATCCCTGTAGAAATATTTTCTCTGTAAAAGCTGGCAAAATGCTTCATTTCTTAGAGGCGTGAAAGTTCTCGGGCATCAGTAGGTCTGCAAAATTTGCATTCTTATGCTAATAGCACTGAAATGTAAAACTGGTGGTGCTTCTGGGCTGACACGTGTGTGTGTGTGTGTGTGTGTGTGTGTGTGTGTGTGGGAGGGGGGTGCCTGCACACACCCATCGAGACAGATAGCTTCCCTCTGCAGCTCCAGAGGGGAAGAAAGATGTGAGATTTGCATGATCACCACTAGGGAAGCTTTGAAATAAATCTTATGGGAGCTGTTTAAATAAGAGAATTGGCTGTTCTTCCTTTGGGGGATTTTTTCAAGTCCACTCTTTTGAGTTTAGGCTTCATGGAAGCAGACAGGCAAAAAGATAAGCAAATAGAGGATACCCAAATTCTCTTCAACCTGGATTACAGATTTTTCTCATTTCTGAACTTTGGCCTTGCTTTTGGAATGGATAGAACTGATGACTCTTTCCATCCAGCCAGCCAGCCAGCCAGCCAGCCAGCCAGCCAGCCAGCCATCCAGAAGTGCTGAGCAATAGCAGTTTGTTTCAACTTTCTGTTTGGTCCATCCCGGTCTTTCCACTAAGTGCATGACTTATGGACGTGCATGCACTGCTAAAAACATGGCAGGAAATTCTTGTCATGGGATGCTTTTCAGGCGCATGGGTTTGCTGTTGCCACTGTTGTAATTTGTTTTATAACAGTGTCAGTTTTTATGATGTGAGTTTTATTCCTGGATGCAGGCTTAGGAGGGCACCTGCCATAAAAGGTGGAGGACAAATGAATTAACACATATGCTCTTGCATGCCCTTAAGGGGAGGAGGAAGATTGCAAAATAGAATGCTTGATGTGGGTTTGCATGTAGTTGCATCAAGATTTTTTTAAAATTGTTTTGGTTGATATGCAGGATCTGGATGGCGTTGTTCAAACAATCACATCGCCTTAATCCTGATCTTTTCAACTGCTCTGGCTTGTTTTAATTTTCATTCTAGAGGAGGTGAAGAGAACATAAGGATGTTAAAAGCTCCCATATCCCTCTTCTGCCTACCATCTCCTTTCTCAAAAGGAGAAAGACATAGCTGCTAGAAGCACAGCTGATGTGATGTTGGTTGGGCCAAGGTTGCTCTTTTGAGGATGCTTCGTCAGGACACAAGGGTGATGCAAAGATGGGAGCAGATCTGTAAACTGATAAAAGGAACCAACAGTGCTTCACACTAAGGAGGTACAAAAGGTTTGTTCTAGATTGAGAGATACCCTGTTTGTGCCTGCTAAAAGCAAACATGGACCCAAACACAATCTGTGGTCAAAGGCTGCACATTTCTGAGTTTGCAGTTTGCTTTTTTATTTTGCATATTGAATGGTGCATGTTCCGACTAAGCACCTACAAGCTTCTAAGTCCAGTACAGGGTCAAAAAGTGAAGACAGCCCTTGCCCACTGGATCACAGTTCAGCCATGTAAAAGGAAGAAGGAATGGGAAAGCAGAGGAAAGCCACAAAAAACCAGGCACCAGTTCTTTCAGTGCCATCATCTCAGCAATATTATTTGTCTTGGGCAGGATTTGCAAGGTATTCTACCTGCAATGAGGGAATGTCCGGATTTAGTGAAAGCAGTTTGATCAGCTGCATATCAAAGATGCTGAAATTGTCCCCCAGTCACTCTGTTAGTATAGATAAGTCTGTCTTCTTTCCTTCTGACCATATCTGTGTGTTACAGCTGCCCTGGCATGTCAGGAAAGGCCTTTGAAAGAGACGGGGCTGCGAAATGGAAGACTTTGCTAATGATCTCTATGAAAAGTCAGACTAATTCACTCCCCCTTGGGATTGGCTTCATGGTTCAGTTGCTCGAAGGGAATTGAACCAGCTAGGCAGGACAGGTATTTAAAGATCAGGCTTCACAATCCGGCGCGTGCTCCTGACTCGCTTTAGGAAGAGCTCTGAAGCTGTCAGAAGAGCAAGTCAAAGGCCTCCAGAGACTGGTAGGTGTGATAGGCTTGGCCATATGATCACCGAACAAGACCTTACAGTGGAGATGGACCACATCACCGCTGCTCCTCATGGACCTTCCCGGGAAAATCTAGGAAAATAGGACATAGGAACAGAGCGAGTCAGAAGGGGCTTCAATGTGGGTGCCAGGAAGCACTTCCTGATGGTTAGGACCCCAAGAGTATGGAATGGGCTTCCTCGGAAGGTGGTGGAGGCCCCATCGCTGAGGGTGTTCAAGGATAGGCTGGACATGCACCTGGCGGGCATGTCGTGAGTGGAGCCAGCTGGAGTTGGGGGTCAGACTAGATGGCCCAGGAGACCCCTTCTGACCCGCTCTGTTTCTATGTTTCTTTGTAACTCACTACCAGGATGGGGTGTGTCTGTCAAATGCAGCCCCATGTTCAGTCCTCCGAAGGCCAGTTACTGAGTAAGGCAGAGAAGCAAGCAGGGATGCCTTCGCGTCCCCTTGTCGGCTTACTGCAAACATCTTGCTGGCCATTGTGATTGTGGCCAGACCCAGAAGGAAAGAGGCAGACAAGAAGCTGCGGCTTTACACTGGGGCTCAGAGAGCAGTAAGTGCAGGAGCCGGCCACGTCTGTGCAGCCCTCCGGCCACACCTTGACATGCTGATGGAGTCTTCCCAAGCAGGATTGGGACGCAGCTCTGTGGAACCCGTCCTTCCAGCCTTCCCTCGGGCTCAGCCCAGGCTCCGAAAGTGCGTCAAGCCAGGAAGAAGTCCAAGATACGCATGCGCAGATAGTGAAGGTCCTGCAAGCAGAAACCTTCTTTCACATCCAGCTGTACTGAGGTTGTGGAGGGCTCCGTTCCTGGTGAGCACCATCTGCATGCTGGACTCACCCGCCAGGAGCTTGGACTCACGGCTGCACCAGCATGGACCAGAGCTGTGAGCTCAGCCTTTCCCTTCCTGTCCTTTGGCTCCAATGCGCCAGGCAGTCTCCTCTCTAGGGGTGCTTCGCAGCTTCAAGACAAAGAAACTCCAAAAGCACTCTAGCAAGCTGGAAGATGGACCATGCTGTGAGCGACCTCTTTCCTTCACAGTTAGCTGCTTTTGTGCTCATGGCTCCGGCCTGGAGCAGGGGAAAGTCGCAAGTCCCCTGAGCTGAACCCAGGAAATGGTACTCGGTTTCTGGACTCCATCTGATCCAGCAGGGCTGCTCTTACGTTCTAAAAAGTATGCATGCTCTCGCGAGCGCTATTTTTATCTCTTGATGTTTATCAGTGTCACAGCTTAAATATTGGATCTGCAATCCATCTCATTTTGTTTTGTGTTTTTAAAGCATGTTCCCTTGGAATGCATTAATTGATCTTACAAATTTGTACTAAGTCACTTCGGGGACCCACAGTGGTGTCAGCTCCAGATTCATGGATATAGCTTCCCAAGAATGCCCTCGTCATCAATTTTCCACGATGCTCCAAGAACCCTAAGAAATGTTTCCTCTTCTCCTGTTCTACATGAGGACAGTATCGTGGAGTGGAAATGTCCCACCTCGATTTAACTGTCAGCAGATGCAACAAACAAGATGGAAGACAGAGCAAATCACTTTCGATATACTTCATTAAGCAATGAACTAATTAGATCTCTGTCTTCTAAAAATACTTCTGAAGACAGAGGCTTAATGGGTTCCATCTCCCAAATGCTCTCTGCTCCATGGAAGGCATAATTTTTTAAAAAGTGTGTTTCTTTTTTTCCTTTTCTTCTTAAATCTAGGTGGCCTATTGGAAAGATTTTTTAAAAACTGCATTGAATTGCAGAATTATCGAGGAGGAAATAATACCTCAAATAGCAGCCCCCCCCCCCCCAACAGTGACTATCTTTACAACTGTATGCATGCATGTATGTATGCATGTATTTAAAACTTTCCAATCCCATCCTCCACCAGTGGTCTCAGGATGGTTTTGCAATACAACGAGGTACTGCGGAGCATCTATACAATAAAACCCCAATTAAAATCATAACATACACCTTAAAATACTGGGCAAATAGAGAGGTTTTGGCCTGGCACCAAAAAGAATAAAGTATCTGCACCTGGCACACTTCACTGGGGAGCAAATTCCATAACTGGGGTGCCACTGCAGAGAAGGCCCTTCTCCAGGAGCCACCCTGCTAATCTCCCTGAAGGAGGGCTCCCGAAGAAGGACCTCTGCCCCAGATCTTAGTGGGTGGGAAGGCACACAGGGAAGGAGACGCTCCTTCAGACATTCAGTTTGCATTACCATCTACCAACTGTAGCTGGTAATGCAAACATATATGGAGAAGTATTATTCTCTGAGAGGTGATGCTGCAGTCAGAAATATTGTGCTCCCTTTTCAAAGTTATGGGAGGCACTGGGCATTCCTGTAGCTTCTCCTGCTCATGGTTGTCACTGAGTTGTCCTTTCTATATCTGGCAAGGAAGAAGGTTGATGGAGAAGCGATGGCTGAAATCAGCCATGACACACCCAGTTCTGTAACTGGGGAAAGGAGACACAATAGGCTGGATCCAGCTTTTACCTTCTGCAAGTGGAGGGAAACTTTCACAAGAGATGGAGCTGCTTGTGGAAGGTCCTTATTAGCTACAAATTTGGGCAACCACCACACCACAGTTATTTTTGGTAGGATGGGACAGGAAAGTCTGTTCCTGCCAGTATAGTTGATCCATCAGTATCTCTGATCTGCAACCCAGTGGCATCCACCCTATAGCCATTTACTTCCATGGGTGTGCTGCATCATTTTAGCCCATTTGATGTTGGCGCCATTGACCAGGTTACTGGAGGAACCCTCGCCTTCCAAGCCATTTGTCGCTGTTCCCTCTGTGTGCCTTTTTCTTCATGCCTTTGTCATGATTTTCCACACTGAGGCTTGACAGTATAATCCTATGCAGATTCACTCAGAAGAAAACTTCACTGAATGCAGTGGGTTTTATAGCAGTAACTATGCCTTGGATTGGAAGCTTAGGGTGCAATCCAGCCCACCCCCCCCCCAATGCCCTGGGATGGGGCATAAGAAGGCTAAGCCCCTGTCCCCCTTACAGCCCACACTTCAAGAACTACTCAGGCTGCTTCTGGGATTACAATGAGCTTCTTTCACATGAAGAGGCCCTGCTTGCTGGTCTTAAAGGTCAGGCAAGCTAATATGGGTGAAGGCAGTCCTCAAGTGACTTGCTCTCCAACCCAGATCTTCTCCTGGATGGTCCATGGTCCCATGGTCCTCCAGATGGCATCAGAATATGCCTTCAGTTCCAGTACATACACCCCACTGTTGCTTAGGGTGGCCATGTATCCTCTTTTGCAGAGGGAAGTCCTGTATGGAATGGGCTTCCCCGGGAGGTGGTTGAGGCCCCATCGGTGCGGGTGTTCAAAGATAGGCTGGACATGCACATGGTGGGCATGTCGTGAGCGGAGCCGGCTGGAGCCACAGGTCAGACTAGATGGGAGACCCCTTCTGACTCGCTCTGTTTCTGTGTTTCTATGTATTTGAAGGCATCTTCTACTTGAAGGGCTGCCCTTTCTCATTCCACCTTAAAGACAAAGGACCTTCTGTACTGTTGCCCATCCATGGTTCGCACCTTGCCAGAGAACTGAATGGGTAGTCACATAATCACATGAGATACACCGTATTTGTATTCAATTTACGATGATTCTTTTAAATTACATTCACGCATGTAAATGAGCAGGTGGAAATTGCACGCTGGCTGTTGGCTTCTTTCGTCCTCTCTTTTGGCAGTTCATTCACTGGCCTACACTACTGGCAATTGGCTTAACTGGCAGTGTAGTTTACCAAGACAAAACACTTTGAGGGTGGAAAAATAAAGGGAAATGTTGTGGAGAGGAACAGCGTCAAAATGACTTGGGTGTATTTGGGATTCAGAGCCAGGGACGTGCGAATCAGCAAAACTCAAGCCTGAGACGCCCCCCTCCTTCCATTTCAAAGCTCCTTCTGACTTGGAGCTCTTATCTGATTGTGAGCTTTGGGGTCGTGCTACCCCACATCATGAAAATTCATGATTATGTGAGCGTTTTTCTATATGTGCACATCAACTGTGCTCGTTTCTCAAAAGTACGCAGCCACTTCCCTTGATCAAAGCAAATCTGTGTGCATTTTTCCAAGCTGCACCTTTTCCACGCATGTTTTCCAAGGGCAGGTATGCTGCTTATGCAATATTTTGGTTCTCTAAGCAAGGTTTGAACTGTGCTGACTTTGACATCAGATTATATCCAGAAGATGCCAACTAGGTAAATCCAGATCAAAACTCAACTGAAATGAATTTATCTCCTTTCGGTAAGGCAAAACGGCATCTGCCAAGCATGAGAGACGCTTTGTGCCTCCCGTTGGAAATGGAATCTGAGTAAGCTAAGCAGATCGGGCTTGCAGTGCCTGTTCAGGTGCGAATGCATTGGGAGGGGAGGCTGTGGAACGTTGCTGGACACGGAGGTGAAGTGCAGCTCAGCCTCAACCTCCAAACCATGCTGAGGCCTTGAGGAATTGAGTTTCTCACTGTGATGTCGGCAGCTCTCATGCGCAATGGCCCCATCTGATTCTGTTCCTCTAATTGCCACCGATTCAGCCCTCCGGAAGCCCGTTCCTACCAAGGAGGGGAAGTCTTTCTGTTTGGCAGGTCAGTAAAGAACCACAACGAATCATTCTGCTTATTTTATGGGCAACTTCATTAGCGAGAAACAGCAAGGGCTGAAATTTGAGGCTGTAAAACCGACGTGGGGCTGTAATGTAAGTGGAGTAATTAGTCCATTTAAACATTTTTAATGCAGTCTCTCGGTTTCCAAAGTGCTAAAATGCATTTTGAAGACTGTTTTCCGAATGTCTGCGTGTGTCTAAGAAAGAGATACAATAAAAGAGCAAATCCCTTTATTCTAGAGCTGTGCAAAAGTGGACTCTTCACATTTTCCACCCTATTTCTGGGCAGAGAAACTGCAGAAACAACTTCGTATTTTTCTGGGGGAAGAAAACACGTGCTCTCAAGTGTGATGGGAATGAAAGGGACGGTTCTTCTTGGCCATGTTCCGAGGTCAGGGAGGTTTGGACTCGCCAGATGAAGAGGGGCCCTGGAAACCAGAATCCTCAGATCGTGAAATGGGAGAGCCAGAGGGGCCATCTCAAGGCCCCCTCCCAGGTGTTAGGACAGATGTTGAGATGAGTCAGTGTTTACTGCTGCAGGGAGAGGGTGTGAGACAAGAACTTTTACAGCCAGCCAAACCTGGCACAGCTCTTGACCCCACGACGTGATGCTGAGAGAGACGGGCCACCCAGAGGGGTAACAGAAGGAGAAGAGGCGTGGCTGCCTCCGAAAAGGACATCCCAGAGGGAGGGGGCCCAGGGCTCCTCAAATGGGAGGGGTTTAAATTGGCTGTTTCGTGCCAATTTAAACTGGAATCTCCCCAAGTCAGGTTTGGCCATGCTGTCTTACACAAAAATACCGCACGCTTCCGCGACAACCCCACAGGTGCCACCCCCGGCCATCCACACCACCCAACTTTCACATGGAGGTGTACTTGGGGTAGTAAGTTAATGAGGCTCTAAACCAGATCGAATTACTTTGGCCCACCTGTGAAACAACTGGGACAGCCACTATCTGGGCTCCCAAAATGGGGAGAATTTCGGCCGAACTTACCATCTCTCCCACCCAGGATAAAGGGCTCAAAACCTCGCGACCTAGGGGGTGGCATAAAAATTAAATAAATAAACAAATATAAATAAAAACAAAAAGCAGAAAACACACACACACAGACATTTGTAACATAAATGAAAATAAATTGCAATTGGTGCAAATGAAATATGCAGCTGTGAATGTAAATGTGTGTGAAAATACAATTATTAATAAACTTATGCACAAGCTTCAAGAAATTCAGACCAAATATCCATGTATTTACCCATTTGCAGGAGGTTCCTTAATTTCTTCCCCGAGGTCCTCAGTTCACGGTATTGCAGGAAGAGGGCATTTACCTTTCCGGTGCTGTAACATCCACTGTCAAGAGGGTGCAGAAAATCCATTTACATTGACCGTGCATTAACTTCCAAGCAACAGGTAAATAATTAAAATGAACATGTGCATTCATAGGTAATTGTTTAAGAGCAGGAAATAAATATAATGTTATGCAAATAGCAATAACAACAGCAATAATTGTCTTAGTCTCTAGTTCCACTGATTACACTTTGCCACCGCAATAATGTTTCCCTCTCCATTAATTAATAACGGCTTTAACTTTTTAATCTCTGAATCAATCTATGAATTACAGTTTGCAGCCTTGACACCGGAGGACTTGTTCCTCTAGTGGACTTCAGGAGAGAGGGGAAAATGCACACGCACACAACTAAAACAGGGAGAAGGTCTTCTTAGGGAGAAAACTCGTTTGCATTATTAACTAGTAAATAATGCATAAGATGGCATGATATTTTGGCAGACTAAAGTTGCACCACCGACAATACAAGAGTCAACACATTTTAACAAACAGCATGCAATGACAAAAAAAGAACTTCAGACTGGGACCCAATTTACATTCCTGGGTCTGGAGAAACTTTGAAGACTAGAAAAAGAAGACGGAAGATTAAAAGGTGTAGCACTGTGTTAAGTCGGAAGAGCAACACGACTAAATTATTTATTTATCATTTGTTTAGCAAAAGCTTTCGTACACCATCCTATCACAAAAGTCTCAGGACGGTGCTACAGGAAGGGCACAGCATCATCAGTCTGCAGATAAAACCCAATTAGAAGAGCAATTCAGAGGTAGAATATTGGGGAAATAAAAAGGTTTGGGCATGGTACTCATCCAGCACTGTCATCTGAGTGGGAGTCTAAAGTTTGAAAAGGTCCACCCTTTCCCACCCAAGTGATCCTGAGATCAAATTCTTCAGCTACCGGTGATGCAGTGGGGGAAGCATGGGCGCCTGCGTGGAACTATGGCATGGGACATGGCTAGGCTGTGTTCTGTGGGGTCACAGAGTCCCTGTAGGGGCAGCCAGGCACCCCATTCTAGCTAATGCTGCCTTGTTGCACAATGCATGCTTGTCGGTGGGATGGATAATGAGCGTCTGGCCCTGTGCCACAGGTGGTCCCCACTGACATCGCCACAGTCCCTTGCTGCCTTTGCCCCTTGCCTGTTGCCCCTGCGGCCATCGTCGGCCACTGGCTCCCTCTGCCCAGAGGCGCTTACCAGTAGACAGCAGAAGCGCAGTAGCAGGATAACTGGCTCGGCAAGGCCAGTCCATTGAGGGTGGCCGCCATCTTTGATTCCCCCAATGTGCGACGTCCAACAGCAACGTTAGCCATCGGATGTCAGGGCAGGAAGAGGATGGCGATATTTACTGCATGCGTGTACTTCTCCACAGCCAAAGCATTCTGGGTAGTTCACAACGATCCATAAAAACAGCCAACAAAAATGGAATGGAACATCTTAAAATGAGGGTGGGGCGGGGGCATGAACAAGTTTAGAACAGCTAAAAACTGACAATGGCAAAGAGTGACAAAGTTGGTGCCAGCCAGTGGAGAGGGTGGGGTGGGGGGAGCAGAGAGAAAGCCCCCCTGGTGGCCACCCTGCATGCTTCCCTTGCAGTTGGCCCCTAAAGGAAGGGCGCAGAGGTGGAGTGTAGTGCAGGAGAAGATCATGGTTGGCAGCTGCAGCTGCCTGTGGCGCTCCCACCTCGCAAAGGTGAGGGTCTGAGGGATTGGAGATGCTGAGTGCCCAGTGGCCTTGGCAAGGTCAGGGATAGGCCAGTGAGGGAGAGATGGGCATCAGCCGCCTCCCCTGCTGGACATCAGTTAGCTCACGTATGGAATGTCTGTACCACCCATTGGACAAAGCCCAACTGCCCAGACTTGGGTGGTTCAAAACACTAAACAGAAAACCAGCCTGCGAACATGAAATGCGCCATCCACAAGGATGACGGCTGGATTGCAGGGAAAGCCGTATGAGGCGAGACTGAGGGAACCGTGTCTTTTCAGCCTGGAGAAGAGGAGACTCAGAGGGGATCTGTTGGTGACATATAGGCATGTGAGGGGGTGTCACTTAGAGGTGGGTAGAGACTTGTGTTCCCCAGTGGAGGAAGGCAGCATGTGCTCCAATGGAGCAAAGCTCAGGGAACCCAGGTTCAGTCTGGATGCCAGGAAGCACTTCTTGACGGTTAGGACCCCGAGGGTGTGGAATGGGCTTACACGGGAGGTGGTTGAGGCCCCATCGGTGCGGGTGTCCAAGGACAGGCTGGACATGCACATGGTGTGCATGTCATGAGCAGAGCTGGCTGGAGCCGGGGGTCAGACTAGATGGCCTGGGAGACCCCTTAATAGGAAACCTTATATTTAAAACTGAGACGGATGAGGAAAGAGAAGATACTCCAGAGATGATGTGAGCATCCAACAAGCAATTTTAAAAATGGAAGGACTAGGAAGCGTCTTTTTTAAAGGGTCTTCACTTGGTGCCCACAAGACCACAGCACAGGCACCGAGCAAGCCTGTTCGGAGAGCACTAGGCACAACCATGGCGCCACCAAGGAAAAGGCCGGGGCCCTCTAGAGGAGGACATGTGCAATTCGCTTGATGGTTCCTCTCTCCGAAGTGCTGCCAGACAGTGTAGCCGATGCAATGAGAGAGAACTCACCTGTGAACTGTTGGCATGGCCTTCCCTTGTGGTGGAGTCAGCTCTTGGATGCAGGCTGACGCAGTGCAATGGCCTCTAGCATTTCCCAAGCTGTCTACCTGCTCTTTCCATGCCATCTCATTTTCTTCCATTGTATCAATATTTATAAAATCTGACAGGGACTTAAAATATGCAAAAGGGATTAAATCAATTTAGCAAAGATCAGAGGACTGTTTTGCATTTCGCACAGATTTAATATGTCCCTCCACTGTTGTGTCGCTTGCGCCTATTATCAATTCATGAAATGTCGCCTGGAATTAGTAAATCTCTTTCATTTACTTACTTAGAAGAAAATGCTTAATAGATGCCGCATGAATTTTGCAAATTGTACTCAATCGGATGCTGATTAATAGAAAGTCATGCGAGATGCAGCAATAATTTCTGGGTTGAAATTAGTGCTGTATTCTGCTTACATCTGAGTGAAGGGTGTGGAGACAGGGTTTGCGGGAGACTTGCATCTCTCTTTCACCTGTTTTAAATGTAGCTTCTTTCAGTCTTAATTGAAGTTCATGTGAAAGATGAAATTGGAGCATATTACAGGATGAAAGTGATGGCTTCCCTGTCATTATCTCAAGACTACAAGATGATGCGTGTCTGAAAAGATGCTCAGCCAATCTGAAATTGCCCTGATTAAATTGGAAGCTGAAGAAATTCTCTTCCTTAAGCAGCTTTAAGTTGAATGGCTAAAATTGGAGATGCTAGGAAAACAATCTCATCTGCTTCGTATAAAGCAAAGCACCTAATGATCTCTGAGCTGAATTTGGGCTTGTCATCAATCCTCTGCCGATCAAGTCAGAGTGTTTTAGTGGAGTTTCTTGAAAGTTGTACAATTAAATTTCTAGAAAGTGTAAAACTGACTACATTTCTTCAGTCTAGTTGCAGAAGTGCTTGTCCTGAGAACATCCGTGAGTTTGCTGAAAATAGAGGGGTTCACATGACACGGAAAGCCACAAATACTTCTTGTGCAGGTTGGTCTGTGGTGGCATTTCAGCATGGTGCATTTGGTTTTTAGAAACCACGGTACGAAGCAACAGTCTGGTGGTCTCCATGCTTTGCCTTGGTTTCTCCAGGCATCTGAACCCAGCACTGTGGTTTCCATGGTCCTGGTATGCAGCTCCCACCGAGTGCCTCAGAAAGAGTGCCAACAGCAGGAGGTGCTCTAGCTATCTAGTGTAGCATTGAATTTCATGTGTGGTGGCTGATGGGATATGTGCCGACAGCAGGACTGAGTGAGGAGGATGGAAACCACACTAGTGTGGAAACCATTTAATCACCTGTCGGATACATCCAGGCAAATGAGCACACACCATAGGAACCAAGTAGGGCTCATTGCTGTGATGTGGGAGCCTAACCAATGTTTGTGCAGCGAGTGGGCTAGGCACTCACCCTTCACTGATCTCCCAGGGCCAGGAGTCATCAGATTCTGAAGAAGACACAGAGGAGGAGGCAATAGGAGGGAAGAAGGACCAAGGCAGGTGGGGCAGGTCCCTTTGAAGGTCTATCAAGGTCACTTCCTACAGTTTTCCAGGCCAACCGTAAGAGCAGGCCTGATGTGGAAGAGAGGGCAAGGGTCTCCAGAGAGGAGGGAGACCCGCTGCCTTGATCCCATGGTGAGTGGGGGACAAGCGACCCAATTAGAGGGCTTGTGTGGACTGGCTCTCCACCAGCAGGAAAGTAGAGTCATAGCGTGACTAAAGTGGAGGGACTTTGGAGACCTGTCAGTTTGGGTTCAACGCTCTTTATGTGAGCAGGTGCTAGTTCAGCTCAGTACAAGGCTGTTTGGAGTTACATAGCTGTGAAGTGTCAAGAAAGATTGGCACTGCAAAGGATTGTCTGGTGCTGTGGATTGTTTGGAGCCTGAGGGCAAGGAGGGAAGGGCAGGATCTGGACAGTGCGTGATATTTGGTTTCCAAGGAGAAGAGCATCTGTTCACTGTTGTAGACAAACAAGAGATTGTGAGTGGTGGTTGTTGCACAAAGAAAGAAGAAAGGAAGGAGGGAAGGAAGTTGACTTAGTCCAAAAAGGATGAAAGCCTGTACATCGTTCCCCAAAAATAAGTGTGGTTGAACACAGTGGGATAACATCCAGGTAAACATACAAAAGAATAGAGTGAAGGCATGCAATGAACCCAAAGTCCTGAACTGTAGCCTTGGAAGGGACCTTAGAGATAATCCAATCTAACTTGGTGGAAGATCTATTCAGCAAGAGTGAAGGTGGGAATGACCGGACTGGGGCTTTTGAATGGGAAAAGATGCATTACTGAGTATATTATCTTTACAGGGGTAGAAAGTTACAATCTAAACTACTGGCACAAACATGGCTCTCTGAAATGCTGGGTTAATGTATCAGCAAAAATAAATGGGGGCCTTGGGCTGTGGGTTGGGGGTGGACCTTCTCTTGGTGAACCACAATCAATATCTCAATCTTGGGTCAGTAGAACTAGAAGAATACAAGAATTTCTAGGAGCTCATCTTGGAACCATCACCATGCACCTGCTCCCCGTGAGGTGGCCCTCTCTAAATCTGGGATTAAAGCAGATAACCATGTCTACACAAGGAGGTCAGAGCTTCTACAGCTCTGCTGAGTAGCTCTTAGAATTAACATTAGAAGGGGCTTGTTTCAATCATTTTCTTCTGTCACTGATGTGAGTTGCATCCAGTCCTGGGAAAGATCAGCCTCTCCCAGTAAGACTGAGAAGTGGCAAAACTGATGCCAATGTGCGGGGGAATTCTCAGCTGGTCTCTTGTCAAAATGCTGGCTGGGTCCAAACCTCTGTAGCTTCAGAGGAACAGCTGGGAACTTGCCTGCAGATCTGCCAACATTGCAAAACCTGCCAGCTTTATGGATGGGGAAAAGGCAGAGCCTTTTGATGATTCAGTGAAAGAAGGACATGCGCACATGTTTTCCTGTAGGGGTGCAATTCATGCCAACCTTGCTCAGGATGGGAAATGGGGTAAAAGTGCCATGGACACCATGTGGTCCACGGGATATTATGCTTAGCTTGCCTTTCCCCATGTTATGCCTCCGGCATTCTGTCAGTCTTGCTCCCTCTTTTGAGCAGAACATTGCAAACTGAAACTCTACAAGCTTGTTTTTGCTTTCACTGTGTGCCATGCCGACATGTCCGCCAGCAGTTTCTTCCTCTCCTCTGCCTGAGATTTGCACCTGGGGAGCTGGTTTTGTTTGTGTTTTTAAGTTCCCTTGTTGGGTCTGCTCCTACCAAGCACAGTGTTGGATGATTAACAATTCTGACCATGCCAAAAAAGGGCCATTCCGGTGGGATTTGGGTTGCATAAGGACATGTCATTGCTGAGCTGGTGCCAGCTTAGAATTGCATTTTAGACAGAATAATGCACCTGGGCTTGAAGACAAATGTACCCTTCCAAAATACTTGCCTTCCTTTGCTTGACCATTGTGTTGAATCGTAAGAACGTAAGCCATGCTGAAGCAGCCCAGTGGTGGATCTGACCCAGCGCTCCTTTCAAGCAGGATGGGTGCAAGGCCTCCTCCCATCCAGGTCCTTAGCACCTGGTGCGCGCAGGCAGGCCCCTCTGGTGAGGCAGGGAGCTCATAGCCCACAAGGCAGTAGCCACTGACCACCTCCTGCTCCACGAACCTGTCCAGCCTCCTTTTAAAGCCATCCAGATGGGCAGCCGTCACTATTTCCATGGCAGCCAGTTCCATAGATTAACTATATGTTGTGTGAATAAATACTTCTTTCTCATCTCTAGGGTTCTTGCATGGTTACTACTATTTTAAATGTACACCCCAACACACATGCATGTGTGCACACACAAGCACACACACACACACACACAGTGGGGAGCAGGCAGTGCAATTTAGATTTCGCCATATGTGGTTCGTTTGCAGCCCATGGTCGAATGAACCGATCACAGACAGTCTCTCTTTCAATGCGCCCCTTCCCATTTTCCCTCCAGCTGCCGATCCCCTCATTTCATTGCTCCAGTGCATGCTGTCACACCAAGCAAAGACTCTGAGTTAGAAAGAAGGACCCTGGTCAAAGTCGTACCTCTGGGAGGTGGTCAGATGAATCAGTGGCTCATCATCTCATCTCAAAGAAGGGGTTTGTAGGAGCCTCCCAAATCCGTTTCCATCCAAGCTGCTGCGGCCCTTTGAAAAATACCATTTAGAAGAGGTTGCCAAGCTTTTCTGCCGCAGCAGGTCCTGGGAATGGGCAGGCACCAGAAAGCAGCGGAAGGCCATCTTTTGCTCCCTTCCTATTTACTATGGGCTCAAAGTAGAGTGAAGACGAGTTTGGGTGAGAGAGAGGAGGACAATGAATGGAAGGAGCCTCATGGGGACTCCACTTGGGCTTACTTCGGACTCTGTGAGCCCTTATCACTCAAGATGCTTTCTCCACATGCTACCATCCCATTTCTCTCTAAGGCAGAGTGGCTGGGCACAACCCAGCATGGCCGTTGGAACACCCTGGCCCTTCCCACTTCCATTGGTGTCCCCACCAAATCTGTGGGGCCTGAGGAAACAAAGCCTGAGGAAAACCAACTTTGGTGGGCTCTCGAAGCACAATTCTGCTCAGAAATAGGGGCTGAGCTCCCCATGCACTTTGTGCCCTAGCAGAGTGAGTGGTTCTGCTGAATTGCAGGCAACATGGCAGTTTGGATGTGCCACTTTGGAAAACTCATTCCAGGTGGGCTCTGTGGGCTTCCATCATCTTTCTGACCCAATCAGGGAAAGCAGGCTGAGTTGGGGGCAGGGGTTGCCTTCTGTGACCATGCTCAAAAAGCTCACAGAAATTATTATTATTATTATTATTATTATTATTATTATTATTATTATTATTATAACATTTCTATGCCGCCCCTTGCCGAAACCTCGGGGCGGCTTACAACACAATAAAATACATTGAAATACAATAGAAATTAGGGGCTGAGAACCATGTATTTCTAGCACCATTAGAGCAAATCATGATTTGTGCAAACCAAGGCTGGTACACTCGATTTAAGTCATTAAGATGAATGCACTTATGCCGGTGAAGCTTGCATGAAAACAGAACCCCAGATTTGTAGAAATTGTCAGCTAAACCCTGAAATTTATGCTCACAGCAGAGCCTGGAGCAGAGTTCAGAATTTGAGCAAATCATGGCTCAGAATTTTGAACAGATTTCCCTAGTTTCTAACTAGGGATGCGTGAGCGACCAGGTTATTTCTTTTGTGGGGGAATCCACCAGATTCCCTGGCTCAGATCCCCAGGCTCTGGCCCACTTTGCTGTGACCTTGAGCCCAAGTTCCCTGTGAGTGCAGTCAGTATTTGTACAAAGCCTAATAAGAATGGAGCCCTCTACGACCACTGTGTAAGCAATTCCTTTTCCGTGCCATGTACAGCTCTCGTGTGCTTCTGCTTGAGACATGGAAGAAAGTTGCCCATTCCACAACCTTCATGCTATGAACATTCACAGACGTCCTGTTGGTTCAGCTCACTTCCTAAGATGGAGCCGAGAAGTGCATGAATGCCACGGGGACAGATTCTGTGGAACTTCATCACAACCCTACTTCTAACACACACGCACACACAATCTGCAAATCTCAGCCTGCTCTAAGAGCGGGAGCCCACATGCTGACTGGACTCGTGCCTTATCACATTGATGCCAGCATGGGGTTGACAGAATGAAACCTGTGGGGAAAGCCAATGGGATTTCCACCTTCCTCTCAGAGTCTTTGGACTGGCTGATTCTTTGTTCACAGCCCTCTGCACCCACCAAGCAGTTGCTCTGCAGGCTGGTGGAAGCCCAATTCTGCTTGTCAACAAGGTGCTGTTCAGGTGAGTCTTGTGGGACCACATAAGTGCCAGGATTTTGGCAGGGTTTTAGCAAGGGCCGATTCGTTGGTGGATTCATCCATTCATTTGGTCAAACTCCCAAATTGTTTAGAGAGCTCTAATGGGGAATTCCAAAAGCTGTAGGACTGTTATGTCTGAACATGCATAGGATCACTTCCTTATTTTCTCAAATGGGAATGCACAATAAGCCCTGTTTGTGCTTTAGAACTGGGGATATTGGCAGAAGATGCCTTCTTTTCCATGTGATTCCAAAGGATACACAATGAGGTTAAGAAGCAGAAACCTCATTTGACCATGACATCAAATGGCACAGAAGCTTCTGCAGATTAATATCCAGTATAGACCATGCTATTGCCAGAGGAAACAAGGTTGGATGCAGAAGTAAGTGGGGATGCTTACAAATGGCTTTTCTTGGATTGAAGGGGGTCATAAGACTGAGTTGCCCAGCAACTGTGCGCTTAGGTTGTTAACTTTGCCATAATGAAAAGTGGGCAGCCCATTTACCCACACTCCTTTTCCCCTTGATGCTCTCACCTTGTAGCTATTCCATATTAATTCTGAAATACTGTCAATGGTTTCCAGTAAGTGACCCATCTCCAAATGCATTAACTCAAGCAGAAACTACTGCCTGTTGTCTTTTCGGAGTTGCTGCTTTCTGAAAGATTTACAGATCATAAACACTTCCTTGATGCATTAAGTGGAACATTGGCTGCATTTCTGCTCCATGAACAAGCATCTGAAGCAATGTACGATCACCTACTAAACGGAATTTAGCACGTGCAATCAGATCTAAGGACAAGCCTCCGCAGTCCACTACGCCAGCGTAAGCAGTGATGCAAAATGCCACCCTGGAATGCTTCTCTGCAAACCAGTTCTATGTGCAGTCCTATGCCGTGAAGAAATCCGCTTAGGGTGCAATGCAAAGCCTGCTTGGCTAGAAATAATTGTGCACTTATTTCTTGCACTGCAGGATTAAATCTGCAGTGTCCAGACTGCAAATTTGCAATCCTGAGCAGTAATTTGAAATTGAGTTTACCTTGGGGAAAATGGCCCAGAAATGTATGCTGATTGGGTATTCTCTTAAAACCACAGTCCAAATGGTTCTTATAGCATCACTGGATTTCTATCAATCCCTCCCCTCTGTGCATGGAACCCACAGTAGCGTACACAGTGCCTATCCTTTCAATTGCATCTTCTGAAGGACCCTTAATGAGAAATGTGCCATGAGCTGGGCATCCCCTCGTAAGCACGACAGTCACTCCAGCAGTTTTTGTAAGAGTTTTATTCTACACAGGAAATCCAAGCATTCATGGGTCTCTCAGGATACACAAGGAGAAGGGCTGACCCCTCTCTGCTCCACTTTTCCTAAAGCTTTGCTTATGAATCCTTTGGGGCCGGCCCCTAGAATGAGGGGCACTGTGAAAACACACTAACCTCCATTCTGCACTGCGAGAATTGGTCCAACCTGCAGCTGTGATGACAGGTGCTCAGGTCCACGTCTTGAGGAGGCTTGTGCTCTTCATCTGAGACATCTGCTCCCTCCCGTCCTTCATCTGCCTCGTTTCCACAGGTGGGAGGGAGACTAGGCCCCATGCCTGCCCTTGAGCTACTTCCATCCAGGGCCAGTGGAGACTGGCACAGCAGTGGGGAGACTGCAGGCCTCTCTGTCAGAACAACAATTCTGTTATCAGAGTGTGAGCTCTGCACCTCGTCTGGTTCAGTCAACACCACGTCATCCTCAGAGTCTGCGTTATCAGTCCCCCCAAAACAGGTCGTCTCTTGTGCACACGTGGGAACCTCATCAGACAAAGGGTTCAGCGGAGAATTATTGAACGAAGTCACCAGTGAGTTCGGTCTCTCCACTCCCAGCCGAACCCCCACTCTCTAACCACTATCCCAACCAGAAGGGATAAGAGTGTCTTAGCTAATCTCTTACTAGCAAAGGTGACCCAATAATCTTTTAACAAATGATGTAACTTTGGGAAATGTTGAATCACTGAATATTCTTCCCACCTTTCTGCAAAAAACCCCAAAGAGCATGCGTGGACTCCGTAGGACAACCCTAAAGGTATGATAGACTGAGATGACTTTTGGTCCAATCTTTGGGCACACGAGTGATCCGTGATTTGAAGCTTGGTCCAAATCCCGCATGGTCTAAGTCCAACATTCAAAATACTGCAGTGTAGAGACTGGTGTTGTCCTTGAATGTGGGGAAGTGCTAATATTAATGCAGTGTTTCTCAAACTGCAGAGTGCAAGTCCTGTGAGTCGGGATGTAGGAAAACTTCATTTCAGCAAATCTCTCTAAAATGCTCTGTCAGCAAGCCTGAATGTCAACAAGGGGGCAGCTTCTTTGAAAATGTCCACAAATTCCTGAATTTGCATTCATGTTTACAAAATGTGCTGCTGAAAAATGCACAACTTTTCCCATTAGAATGATCCCCACAACCAAGAAGGAAATAAATAAACCGGAGCACCAAGTGCCATCAGGCGCAAGGAGAACTGAGCTTTGAGCTAAAGTTTTGAGAATTTCAGCATGCTCAAGAAAATCTGTTTCTTTCACCCTCATACTTGAGTCTCACAAAGTACACGGGAAGAGGCAGATCCTGTGGTTGGTGGAACCCTCTTTTCACTGCTTAAGCATCTTTTGACAGACCACACGGGGTGTGATGGAGAGCTAAATGTGCTGCTTATTTTCCACCTCTGACCTAGCAAGATCTAAGTGAAAATGCTAGGAGAGAGCTCTGTGTGAGACTGCGGAGAGCAAGATATTATCAATAATCGTCAGCAGTTGTCAGATTGCGCAGGAACAATGGCAAGGAATGAGATTTTTAATCAATTTAATCTGAGTTCATTATTTTGCTATTGTGGCCTGTGATTGGTTGTTGTAACATGAATATTGGGTGCCAAGCCTGGGCAACATATCGGAAAGCACAGGAACTTGCTTTTGTCGGCACACATCAGCATTGGTTCCATTCGCTTAAAGACAGATTAAAGAATTAGAGGAATTAAGGTGAGTTAAACAAATTAAGGCAAATCGCAAGAATTCTCCACTTCAGTGAAGACAAATCTAATTAAGGCAAATGATGCTGTTATGAATTTATGAAAAAGCCCTGAAAAGATGTGGAGACAAGCACAAATATTTGTCAAAGGATCAGAATATATATATATATATATATATATATATATATATATATATATAACATGAAAACTGTATTTGTATATGCAAATACTGCCTCTGTTACAGCAATTCTGTGTGCTCTGCAATTATTAATTATTGATAGAGCTAATTATCATACATGATGATGCTGCAGAAAGGACTTTGCAGCCCAGAGAAGAAGATGGAGAGGAAATGAAGGGGAGCCGGGGAAGAGAAGAGAGGAGAGGAGAGGAGAGGAGAGGAGAGGAGAGGAGAGGAGAGGAGAAGAGAAGAGAAGAGAAGAGAAGAGAAGAGAAGAGAAGAGAAGAGAAGGCCAAAAGCCCTACCATTATTTAGGATCAAACTACAGATTCGGTGCAGCTCCATCATTCATTCTTTCACATTTCTAAACCCAGAGAACCCAAAAGTCTTTTTTCAGCTGATGATTTAATGATCCTTCTGCAGTGATGTGGAAAAAACACTCAGGTGTATTTTTCAGGGCATGGACTAAACCTTTGACTACAAGTTCCAGGCTGCACAGCAGGAAAAGGCAGTGCACATGTCATTTGCTCTGAGGAAAAAAGGAGATTACACTTATTGATTTGATTTTTTGCCCTTCTCATTAGCCACATGGTGCCCTGCGTGGGTTTTCTATATAAAACTCAGAACCCCCCGCCATCTTGCATTTCTGTGAAAACTCCAGTTGGGGGTAAAGGAACCTGCTGTCACTTCTGAATCTGAGATGTGTCTCTTTTCACTGCATGCCTGATGTTCCTCTCCTTTCCTGCCTCCCATCTCCCAATAGCTATTTATTTCACCATCTGCACATGGGATGCAACATTGGGGAGGACAATTTTGCTAAACCTTACTCTCAGCATTAAACTACTATTGAATGTACAGTGGTATTACCTGGTGGAAAAGTAAGCAACCCACTTTCAAGCTCCCATCCAAAGAAAAGAAGGGACTCATCCCTCCCTAGACCAAACTCTTGGGTTTCTCACAGGTCGATGGTTCTGTGGACATTGTTGCACACAATTAACACCCTAATGCTATGCATCTTCAGAGAGGAAGAGTCTTACGAGTTTCAGCTACTTCTGCTGCGAAGGGTTCTCTGGAGCAGTCTTCCCTGTCAAAGGTGGGAACCCTGCTCAGTTAGAAGGAAAGGAGGCACGGTAGTGCCAAATTCCTCCATCTACAGTGAGCTTGTACAAGTTTATGTTCTTATGCAGTCTTCAGTGTGGTGATTAGAAAGCTCTCCACTCTTCTGGGTGCTCATTCCATTTCTCTGGATTTTTAAACATCTTGATCTTGTTGTTTCCTGAGAACATTTCTTGCATTCTGTACAGGAGGATCTGCTCCTCCCGGGCCCTCATTATTTCTACTCACTTCCACTCTGGAGCAAAGATCCTACCTGGTGTTGCTCTTGGCTTCCTGGACAAATCACTTCCTTTCAGTCTTAGCAGTTTTCCCTCAGTGGAATGGATGCCCTTTGACCAGGCCTGGTCACTGGAACAGAATGGAAGCGTTCTGCCATGCTAAAAATATTGCGAGGGAGTCCATGCCCAGCAACCCAAAGTGGTTGGATGCTGTAGAATTGCCCTCACGACCTCTCTGAGTTGTACCCCATTCAGAGGGGCTGCAATGAAAGCTCAGGATGAAGCACAAGACAAAACAACGGAAGCATGAGAAATTTATTAGCAAATCTTGATGCATGTAAGTTGGGACATGACTATATGTTGATGTTGCATGTCTCTGAACAACACTGCACAGTTCTTGACAGTTTAAATGTACTGAAAACCATGTAGAAATGCTTGTTTTGAGAGGAAATGTCTCTAACCTACCTAGCTACCTATACATATATCTACTCATATCTATTGACCTGCCCATCCGTCCATCCATCCAACCTTAATCATCTATCTTCAAACCAGAACTGGGAAAAACATTGATACATTGAAAAATTCATGAACTTGGCCCTGTAATTCAATGGGAAATAATGCCACAAAATGTCCCCAAACTCTAATGTAGTTTCTCAGAATCGAGTGACTGTATTTATCTTTGC
This sequence comes from Varanus komodoensis, assembly GCF_004798865.1. Taxonomy (NCBI): domain Eukaryota; kingdom Metazoa; phylum Chordata; class Lepidosauria; order Squamata; family Varanidae; genus Varanus; species Varanus komodoensis. The sequence continues at coordinate 737,474 of NW_025336658.1, forward strand.
TCGGTGAGGCTTACTTTTGATGAAAAATGCTCATGACTGCAGTATTAAATGTCAGTCTCCCACCAACCCTCTTCAAAGCCAGCAGGGGCCCCCCCGATAAACATTTGGGTCTGCTTCTAAGCAGAATATATTGGAGGTTTTGCAAGAAACTCTGTCTTAAAATCGAGAGAAATTTCATCCCAAACATCCTTTTTTTCCTATTACAGGTTGAAAAATACAGTGGTGTAGAATGATACATGTAGGTTTGATATGCTTCTTAAACCTGCTAGGAATCACTGCCTTCCTTTGCGGGGAATTTAAGAGTTCCCTTCTCAAATAAAATGGGCAGGTGGAAGAAAAATCTGTAGATATGCAGCTGTAGTCTAAGATCATGATGGCCCCAAGTGAAAAAAGCATTTTTAAAAAGGTGGCACCTGCTTTGAATTGCCCGAAAGTCAAGGAATAGTCCATGTAAAACTGGTACAAGCCCAATCTAAATACAAATTTTATGCAGGTAAAAAAGTGACAGAAAGCAGAAAGTGTTGATTTACCCATTCCTCTGTTAGTATAATAATAGACCCTAAAGCTGGGCCTTATTTATATTTCATTAGAATTTTCATTTTTAATACAATGTTGTTATAATATTATAATGTTATTATAATAATAGAACCTAAAGCTGGGCCTTATTTATATTTCATTGGAATTTGCATTTTTAATACAAGAATTGAGCCATAGATGTTATTTTTAGTTCCGTACGCTCAGACGATTCATGGTGAAATTGTTATCTTAACATTGATTTATTTGTAAATATTGTTCTTTTCTAGCAAAATACAGACAAGGGGGCATTTGACCAGTGCCAGCAACCAACTGTATCAAGTGCTAATCTGATATAAGCCCCATTCATTTCAAGGTGTCCACTTTAAGTAGGGAGAACTTTGAATACAACCCTATGTAACTGCAGTTATCACACAGAAGACGATTTAATATTGCCTTAAATTATGCTGCTTTTGTTTACCGCTTAGCATTGACTATATGCAAGAGCAAGGCTGCGTGTTTGAAATGTATCACGCCTTTCTGAGATCTAAACTGCCTTCCATGTTATACTTTGTATATAGCCGTGTAAGAGGCGCCATGCCGGATCAGAGGAAGGGCCTATCGACTCCGCCATTCTGTTCCTGGGATGGCCAACCAGATGCTCAGAGGAAGCCTACAGTCAGGATATGAGCTCAATAAACCCAACTGACCCTTAACAACTGGCATTTGGAGGCAGACTGCCTCCTGCACTAATGTAGAGCCATTGGGATCCACAGCTGCTGAGAGCCATCGAAACATAGAAGAAAAGTGAGTCAGAAGGGGCTTCCCAGGCCATCTAGTCTGACCCCCGCCTCCAGCCAGCTTTGCTCATATTAATCCCCAACATGTAGTTGTCCAATCTTTCCTTGAACACCCTCACTGATGGGGCCTCAATGGCCTCCCAACGGCCCATTCCATATCCTATGGGTCCAATCCATCAGGAAGTACTTCCTGTCATCCAGCCTCAAGCCAGGTTCCTTGAGCTTTGCCCCACTGGAACACGTCCTGCCCTCCACCACAGGGAAGAACAGGTCACGGCCCTCCTCCACATGACATCCCTCCACATACCTATAAGTCACTAAAAGATCCCCTTGGAGTCTCCTCTTCTCCAGGACCCATCTTCTCCATGAATGTGTCAAATTCCTTTTTAAAGGCTTCCAAGTGGATGTCCATCATGACATCTTCTAGAAGCAAATGTTCTAGCCATTCTTCTCATTCTAAAGGCTGAGGGATTCTTGCAATGTGTTTTTGAAAGGTCATCCAAGTGATCTTCCCATGCTGACTTCCAGAATCCTTCTTTGACCTTCAGACAACTTTGAGATGCTCCTGCACAGCACAGATGCGTGCACGCACGCGCGCACACACACACACAGGTTATGAGATGGGCCCCAATCGATTCTTGTTGCTTACTTATTCTGGCCTGCAGACAGTTGTTAATTACTCAGGACAATTTCTCTGTGTTTATTGGCCTCTTTACTGCTGCTAACCTGTGATTGGTCATGATCATGGCATTTTGGGCATGGTTTACAAATAGGATCGGGACCCTTTCAAATCCCTACATATTGTGTTTATGGAGAGGACCCATATTGACTGCTTATGTACTGTTTAGCCAAGTTAAACTTTTGGTATTTGTTTACAAAGGACCAGGGTACTCGTGTGCTTGGTGGATACACTCATGGGAGATACCTTCCTAATGCCACTCAAGATTATGAAGATCCAGCCCATCAGAGCTCAGAATAGGGTCTTTAGTATTGTGGCTAATATCCAATAAATTCTGCATTACTACAAATGATACACGCATCAGACCTTCCAAGTTTCCAGTAACTACTGAGAAGAATCCCTTTCCAGCAGGTATTCCTTTTCCCTCAGGGTAATCTTATCCCCTGTAAGAAGCTTCTTTTGTACATGACTTAGCAATGTCCTCAATGAAAACAAGTCACAAATACTATTAAACAATGACACCAAAATGCATATGGCAAGCGCTCAGCCTCAGTCTGTGATCTGTGAAATGGGGATAATATTGCAGTCGGATTCTCCCCTTGTCTGCTCCCTAATAATCAGTATACAGGAGCACACAAGCTCTGAGTCTGGTGGTCTCCTGGTTCGGATTGTGCCTCCCTTGCTCTCCACAGTGCCACAACTTGCCAGCAGAGGCATTCGCCCCATGCTTAGGATCGGTCTTCTCTGTGCTCCTCTCTACCTCCCTGGCCTATTTGCAACTGGCTGGAGATGACTGATTTACTTTTCCGTCTCTTCGACACCATGCCAAAAGAAAGCAAACACTATAAAACAAGCTCTGGAAATGATGCCATCCTCCATAAAATACCGAACCTGCCACCTCAGCCCAAGAGCATTTGAAATGAAAATATTGGTCTTCCTGGATAGATGCAGTATTTCTTCCCCCCATTGTCATGAGCAGGTTCCTGAAGATAATGACCTTAACCTTGCATAGCCGCATTATTCACACAGAATGGTAGCAAGAAATGCCATTTCGGCCTGTTCTCTGCACCGCTCATGAGGCCTAAATTACTCAGCGAACATAGATGGATGTACAGAGATGCTTCCATGAAAATTGATTCTCCTTTTGAAGTTATTTCTTGCGTGTGGAAGGGGGTGCAGGGGGAAGGCATCTCCAGCGTAGGTGATAATTGGATCCACCCTCCCTCCATAGAATGGCAGAATTAACTAGCTCTTTGATTGGAAGTGAAGATGAATCAGGAATACATAATTATTAAAGGGATAATTCTTCAGATCCATGGCATTATAAGGTGCCCAGGTCACTCAGGTAGTTGGATGGAAAGCTAATGGGAGGTCAGATCCCACCTGGGCATGTGCCCAGTTGTTTGCCTAGGTAATGGAGCTTGTAATATTGAGAACAGGTGCTTGAGGAGGACTCTTAGCTGGGAGGTACAAAACTTACTTAGCAGACATATGGCAAGGATGGATGAAGCCATCAGTTTCAATTTCTCTTGGTTTCTCAGTTTTTCATCCCCCAAATTTGAGATCTTTTCCCCCATGAATTTGCTTTGTCCTGAACTTTGAGGACTCTTTTTAATTTGCATGAAAATTGGTCTACATATTTATGGATACAATTTTGCCCCAGATACACATTTTTGCATGGGATTACTATACAGAATTTATGAAACTTTATTTTCACCCAAACACTCATTTTTTGTGCAGATTGTATGATTGGAGAACAAAAATGTAAAACTCAAGGGAAGTGCAAACTTGGAAGGGTAACAGAATTTCAGTTTGGTTCAGAAGTGCAAAATTCTGCATGTCCACATTAACATGTGAAGTAAACAAATGCATTCTTCTACTTCTAGGTTCTTTTCTCAGTTAATGTGTCTCAAAGAACATGTGATGCCAAAGAACTGAGCTTAGCAAGTCAGTTCAAACCTTCTCCTGAGAGACTCCCAGGGACCATCAAACTGGTTGTGCACAAGAGAGTTCCCTGATAGAAGCAACACGGACCTCCTGACCTGAGCCCATTGTTAGAAGCAGGCCAAGTTAGTTGCACTTGGTTTCCATTGAACGCAATATGAGAAATCAGCCATGACACCTCCCAGTGATGTCAATGAGCTTTGGTGCAACTAACTTAGCTTGGATCCAAACCACTGATATCTGGTCCATGCCTAGATTGGGCCCATAAAGTATGCACTTCTGGGAAGGAGCTGGTTTCTGATCCACTGTTAGCCAAAATACCCACTGGAGCTGGTTGCTGATCCACTGTTAACCAAAAGACCCACTGGAGCTGGTTTCTGACCCACTGTTAGCCAAAAGACCCACTGGGTCTTTGGCACTAGCTGGACTGCGTCATCAGGTCCATCCCAATTTAGAACCATTACGGTTCTAAATCAAGATGGGTGTAACTAGGAAGAGCTGTGTAAGTTCAATGCCCTCCACTTCTAATGTGGAAAACTGCAATCAGTAGTTGCAAACATCTAATCTCAGCACCCAGAAGTCCGAATTCAAAGTTTGATTGTGAAATATTTCTCTTCAGACCTTGCTATCTTTCGCTAGCAGGCTGGGTTGATTTTGGCAGGCATGAAATCGGAAAGTGCAGAGGTGTCACTCCATAAAGACAACAAACGATCATGCCATCTATAAAATGTTGTCAGGCGCCACATGTCTTTCCGTGTCAGCTACCAAATGCTGTCAAAAATGGTCAAGTATTAGGGTTGATTAAAATGAAATATCATCAGATGTGAGAGACAGGTGTCAAATATGCATGCCTATTGGAATGGAACATTCACTATCAAAATTGGAAGAGAAGAGCAAGAAGAGAAAATACGTTTCAGCTTTAAAACATGACCTCCTCGTCTTCTCCTTCGGACTGCAGGAAATACTTGCTATGTGTGTCCATGTGCACGAATGGGCGTTTGTTTACAGTGGGAAACTGGGGGCAGCTGGGAGAAAAATCCCAGTAGGCTTCTGTGTGCCGATAACCTGGTGCTGGACAGAGTTGCCACTTTCTTCCTGCTCATTCTCCTTTGCCTTGAACCCTTCCATGGTGGTCGAAAGTCCATCCAGTCTCCTGCTTCTTGCTTGGAAATTCATCAGTGGTTGCATTGGTCTTGAAGTTCTCAAAGACAACATGAGCTTTAGGAAGAAAAAACACGCGCTCCAACTGGACAGCCCCATCTGATCAACGAGATGACTCTTTCGGTCCTATGCGCTGTTTATCCCTTTAAGGGAGGGGCACAAAACTGCAAGGAGTTTAATAGCCCTACTTTAAGGCACAGCATGTTTTTTAAGGGGGGGATGTTACATTTTGTCTCCCTTTCCAACTATTTTCTCCTGAGATAATTTGTTTTAATCTCCAGGCAATGCAGAGGTTGCTCTGGGCATTTTATCTCCCTGGACTTTTCAACCCATCTACTGCATTTGTTGGCTTATGACTCATTCTAAAAATAATGGAGCAGAAAAGGGGCTAGAGAAGAGCTTCGCTTACCATGATGCATTCCTGACAGAGACCCCAAAGTCTGTCCTGTGGCCTTCCACAACCTAGAACGCAATGAGAAGCACCACATATGCATTTATCCATAACCTCTTGCCACTCTCTAAATCCTGTTTCAGCTTGATAAGGCTGTATGGTGGGGCTTTTATTTCTATAATTCGGGACAGGCGCTTGAAACAGAAAGCTATTTAAGCTGTGATCGCTCCCCCCATTCCCCACTGCATTGTTACAGAAATCGCACGTCTGTGAGGCATCTTCTTTGTCTTCCATGCCTAGAATGGAAATAGATGAGGTTTTATTTTCTTCCCAATTTGCAACTCAAATGGGGGATTAAAATATCCAGCGTCATATGGAATGAACTTCTTTTCCTAAGCTGGTTTGCTGCTGACACCACTCCAAAATGGCACCCACCACTTCAAAATGTCAACTGTTGTGGGTATAACACCTAATGGAACCTCTAAATGCCAAGGTGGGACGTCACTAATCAGTAGGAGGTACTAGGTTAGAGATGTGCAGATTTTGATAAATCTGCATGTCTGCATTTTGCAGACTATCAGATGCTTTTTGCTTCATCATCCACTGATGGGTGGAATTGGATTTTTTTTGGTCCATTTTCCAGGTTTGTTTTCTGAAAATGCATACCTGCCCAAACCCAACCCAAGAAGGTTTGCAAAGACCAAGCCCATTGTGAATAAAGATGAAGTCTTGCTGATCTCTAACTCCTGTAAACCAAATGTATCTTCTAGTACTGAGCCAAACGCTGAGGCTCAAGTAGTGATTCTGGGGATAACTTCTTTCTCAGAACAGGCCTGCAAGCCAGCTTTTTGTAGAGTTTTGTAAGCATAATAATTAATTACATTTCTATACAGCCCATAGCCAAAGCTCCTGTGGTTCTCAGGGATCATAGACACATGCAGTTGGAAAGGCCACCAGGTCCAAACCCCTGCTCATGCAGGACTCAAGTCGCCCATCCAAATTCTAACCAGACCTGACCCTGCTTAGCTTCCAAGATTGCTGTAATTATTCATCGCAACCGTTTCTCCACTGTTCTCCTCCTGCTTCTTTGGGAGTCATTTTCTTCTGCTGTTTTCTTCTGTAACCCCAGACAATGAGGGATCACAGCAACATCGCCAAGTGTGATAAGGTTAGAACACCTGGGAGCAGAGAAGATCTCGCTGTACTGGCAAATGGAGCACGGTAGACTGGGACAAGACCGAGGGAGGGCAGGGAGAGCCACATGGCTGAGGCTCGCCAATCTGGGACTGAAGACACAAGCTGTATCTCAGCTTGATGGTCCCTTGAAGAAGCTTTTCAAAAGAATTCATTCCAATCTGTCCCTCCCCTAATTTTAGCTCACAGTGTCCTCCTTATTTAGGCCAAAGTGAACATATGCTCTTTCCTTCATAAGGACATAAGAAAACCCAAGCTGGATCAGACCCAAGGTCCATCTGGCCCAGCCTAACACAGGGGCAAACCAGCTGCCCACAGGATCCCTCAAGCAGGATGGGTACAAGATGTCCTCCTGCCCATGCTCCTCAGCAACTGGTGGACGCAGGCATGGCACCTCTGGTCAAGACACAGCACATGGTCAGCAAGACTAGTAGCCACAGTAGGCACCTCCTCCTTTTCTTCAACCAAGGCTCTAAATCCAAGCAAGCTGTCAAGAGAAACCGAAGGCATGAGGGACATTTTCCTGAAAACTGGGTGTTCTGGGAGACTTGGACCTCCTTCACAGCATAATCCAATTTGTCCTCCTCTCTTCAGTTCCCACTGACATGCACATTTTCCTTTTTGTCCCAAACTTCCTTGGCTTACTGCTGGCTGGGACGTGTGGGGATTGTAGTCTCTCACATAGACCTCTTCCCCTCCATTTTGTTCCTAAGAGTAGCTTAGCCTGAGAGCTGGCTTAGAAGAACATAAGAACAGCCCTGCTGGATTGGGCCGGTGGTCCATCCAGCCCAGCATGCCATACACACGGTGGCAAACCCGCTGTCCACAGGATCCCTCCAGCAGGAGGGGTGCAAGACCTCCACATGGCCGAGCTCCTCAGCAACTGGGGCATGCACCTCTGGTGAAGGTGGTAGCACATGGCTACCTGTGGCAAGGCAAAAGGCAGGCAGCCACAGATAGCCTCCCCACCCCATAAATCTGTCCAGTCTCTTCCGAAAGCTGATGGGTGGCCATCAGCACCTCCCATGGCACCAGTTCTTCTTTTGCTCCTGAAATTGAAGATCAAGTATTTTGTTATGCATTTATTTGGCACCACGGGATCTCTTTCCTTTACAAGTCCCACCTCCAGCAGAAAGCTTGAGGACAGGTGCCCACACGGCTATCAGCAGGTGAGAGCCACCATCCTCCTGCAGAGTCACCATCCTCCATGTTGCTCCATCCCTCTGGAGCTTATGCAAATGGCACATAATTAAAGCACACATTGTACCTCTGAGCAAACACAACCATCAGGGAAACTTCCAGGAGAAGAATCGCATTCTATTTCCAGCCTGACAGAGCTTTCTCTGGCCTATTTGCAGCCTCCCCAGAGACTGGGTGTTGGGAGAGAAACCACTCGCTTTACAGGGGACCCTGTTTTTGAGGACAATATTCCCATTTGAATCCTCATGAGAATTGATCTAACGATTCCCCGGACTGGGGTTAAGGTGATGGAGGAAACATAAGCAGACTGCAATGGCCATTCATTCCTGCAGGGGTTGTTGTGCGGCTTGTGGTGGTCTCTTTGTGCGTATTCACTTTAGCTAATGCACCGAGTATTTCCAGCCTGTGATTAGACTTTTTGGGGGTGATGTTGATGGCGCTGTTAATTTTAGAGCCCTGTTTTATTTTCAGTGCTGGAGTTCCTCCCATCAGGAGGTTTATTCCGCCTGGAGAGAAATGGAGCACTTGATATTTATTTACAAGCTTTTTAAAAGAAAGCAATTACTGTAAACTGTTAAGGCTGTGCCTTCTTCCTTTATCCTGAATTACTTCAAGCAGATCATGGGAAACACACGCACACACTTTAATCCTCCCACGGCTCTGTGCCTTTTGGGGAGTGTCCACCATAGGAAAGCTGAATTTAAATTTCTAATTAAAATCTTGAGTCAGGAACATTTTTTCTTGGCTGTTCTACTGACACACTGCAATTTTGTGACAAACATCTGAGGACGGTGTTGGTTGTGAAACATCCTTGATCCATGGGGAAAGTCAATGGTGGGTTGTACCAGAGCACAAAGTAGGCAGAGTGTGCAGCTTTTGGGCCAACCCATCCCTTCTCCATCTCTTCCACATTCACATAAACGCACACACACACACACACACAGAGAGAGAGAGAGAGAGAGAGAGAGAGAGAGAGAGAGAGAGAGAGACCAGAGGGAGAATTAATATACCTAGGATGGTGGCAAGCATGAAGGCCATTGCTGACTCCAGGAGATCCTCAAACAAACCACTATCCATGAGCTGCCTGCCACAGTGAGTCTAACCTTACCAGCTGCTCCAGGTCCTTACCCCTTTTCTTTTCTCTGCTCCCACTGGCTCGCTTGACAGTCCAAGAGCCTGTAGAACAAGGACATGGCAGTCACTCCTGCTCCACCTTCTTGTCACCTTTCCAAAAAGAAAGCCAAGGGAGCATGCAGGCTGAAATTATGAAGAGAGGGGTGGGCCCAGATGGTGTGACCCTTGAGCAAGTGACCAAGCAGGTTCCCATCCATGATGGCTCTACTGCAGGTTGCCACCACGGAGTTAAAACAGGGACATCATTTAGTAAATCTATGATGTGTTGGAAGCCATCTGGTACTAGGACTTCTGCATGGGGGACTGTCAACTTCCAAGCCCAGTGGGGTGAGAAGACGAGAAGTGATAACAGCTGTTCAAGGCCGAGATCTTACAGCTGCGCTATAGATATCAAGCTCTGCTTGTCGCTCTTCGGTTGCACCTGTGAGCCAGTGCGTTCCATTTGTCCTCCCTGATGAAAGGAGCTGTACGCTGGGACTGAGCCTGGTACCGTTGGTCCCCATGGCCCCGTTCTTGTTAAATAGCCCTTTCTCATGGTGGGAGAGGGAGGAAGGCTAGGAATCGTATTTTTATGTTAGGAGGAGATGGCCTTTTAGTAGAATCTGGGATGGGGCATCAGGAGGAGATGTCCATATACATGCATTTTTCAGATTATTATACTGGTTAGTTTTGGAGCAGGTTCCCAGCCCCCAAGCAGCTATGGACTCCTGGGGCTGGGCGTGAGCAGGCATCAGACTTGCTGGGGAATTCCTTTTGATGTTTGCTACAATCCTAAGTCCGAGATGCAAAAGAGGGCACCCTCAGAATTGGAGAGGAAGGTGCCTCCAAGCACAGAAGTTTGTTTCCAGGAGCAGAAGGGAGCTGAGCTCACAAACTTTTCACACAATCATCGGTCCTGGTTCCTCGAGCTTTCTGAATTTCAGCAGTCTAATTTAGGTGGGGAAAACACCATGGCCGTTGATGGATTGGACATCATTCAGTGAATTGACAGTGTATCCCAGTCTCCTTTCTGCCCTCCTTTGCTATGAGTGACAATAGGTCGGTCGTGATATTTTAGCATAACTGTTGTGAGCAAAACAGCAAGGAAAGAGAACAACATAGACCACTGCAACTGTTTGGAGAAAACGTGGAGCGATTTAGCTTTCTTGCATCGACTTAATGCCATTAAAGTCTTTCCAGCACCCATGTGCAAGACAGGAAATCTGGAGCTAGGAGCAGAACGTGGGGAAATCCTGATGCTATTCCCGATCTCAGATAGCAGATAATGATGGGGATTCCTCTGTGGGGAGATTCCTCCAGGGGGCAGGGCTTGGGGTCCAGGGTTAGGGTTGGGAAGGCTCCAAAGGCTTGCTGGAGAACCTCCGCTGGCCATCAATGGCTTCTCTGGCTTCCCAGTCCTTTTTCTCTCTGTGGAAGTTGGATTTTATGTGTGAGACCACAGAATAGGACACCCTGGGGGATTCCCACAGCAGATCCCACAGCAAATGAATTCAAAGCAAAATATGCAAGAATGTAACCAGTTCTCCAGCTATCCAGAGTCCCATGGGAAGATCAGCCCCCCACTGGTCTCAAAGGTGTTGTTCGCTCAAACTCTTGGCTTCGTAAAAGCTTTTTCATGCTTGATCTTATCCTGCCATCTCTCAAGAGGAAAAAATACAATCACAAGTGTTTTAAAGACATGAAGTTCTTTTAACATCCACAACAAAAGTGACCTCTTATTATCAAAGGGAGCCCAAGAGAGAGAAGACAAAACGATGGCTTCTTTTAGGATGGTTGGACTGAAGATCAAAGGACAACATGTGTCAGATTGTTTCCTTTATTCCACAGTCTCAGAAATAGCAGCCAAAGGAAGGCTTCAGATACAACAACCGTCACGGTGTACTAGGAAGAGGCATGTCCTTTCTTTGGCTGTTTTCTCCACTTTGCCCCCACCATTCTCAGCTTTCAAAGGGGACCTGCTTTCTGATGGAGCAGGTCAAATCTTCTTTTTCTGCAAGCTGGGCAGGAGGACTCAGAGAAAACAAACAAGATGTGAAAGCGAGAGATAAAATTTATCACCACTTCCATGTGAGGAAGCTCTTTTCGAACTCAGGGAAACAGAATTGCAATGTCCACCTTCCAAAATCAGTGTTCAGCACCTGTGGCTGCCAAAGCTGTTGACAGGGCTACTGAAGATGCATGGACCACTGCTGTCCTTAGACACTGCTGTGCGTGATGCTCATGCCCTCACCTCAGATGAGGTGTGATGGACTCCAGCCTGGGAAGTGTCCTCCAAGGGGACAGGATGCCTGCTTGGCAAGGCATCCGTCCCCATGGAAGGGGCCCTGCATGTGTTCATCTGTATTCAAGTAAGTCCCCTTCAGACTGATATCCATCGCACACCACAAGGCACAGGTGCCACATTTCTTTCAGATTGAGGGCCAGATTCAGTCTCTGAGGGCCTCTTGGAGGATGTGTTCCAGCGATGGGCAGAGCAAAGGGGGCTGGTGAAAGACAAAGGGGTGCAGCAAAAATATGCCCCTTCACTGCCATGCTTTAGCTTCCTGCTCTGAGCCTTAGGAGAAGCATTTTGGCCTGACAGAGAACATGCAAAACTGGGAAATCCTAAACCAGTGGCATTTGGAAGAAGAAGCGGACCAGGGAGAGGAACATGGGTATCTGCTGAGCCTCAGAAGGCTGGGTTGGAACCCCCAGCAGGGCTATGGTCCTGAGAGTCAATGGCCCCAGTGTGGGTGGAACCAGTTAATGACTCCTTCGAACATTTGTTCCCCTTGAGCAACACATACCTAAGAGGGAATTTGAGCTGATTGAAGAGTTTACAAAGACCTCATGCAGAGTGCAGGTTGATCCCATGTATTAGAAACACAGAAACATAGAAACAGAGCGAGTCAGAAGGGGCCTCCCGGGCCATTCAGTCTGACCCCCAGATGGCTCCACTCATGACATGCCCACCATGTGCATGTCCAGCCTATTCTTGAACACCCTCACCGATGGGGCCTCAACCACCTCCGTGGAATCCCATTTCAAACCAGAGGGGTCCTAACCATCAGGAAGTACTTCCTCGTATCCAAATTGAACCTTGGTTCCCTGAGCTTTGCTCCACTGGAACAGGTCCTGCCCTCCTCCGCAGGGGAAAACAGGTCTCAACCCACCTCTGTGTGACACCCCCTCGTGTAGCTATATGTCACCAAGAGATCCCCTTGGAGTATCCGCTTCTGAAAAGACCCTGGAGAGGTCTCCCTCAGTCTCGCCTCATACAGCTTTCCCTGCAATCCGACCACCATCCTTGCAGCCCTTCGCTGCACCAATTCCAACCTGGCTATATCCCTCCTGTAATGTGCAGCCCAGAACAGAACACAATATTCGACAAGAGTCATATAGAGTGGTAGGAACACCTCTCTCGATCTAGAAGCCACGCTTCTGGCGATGCAACCAAGGGTGGCCTTTGCCCTCTTGACCGCCACATCACACTGCTGACTCATATTCAGCCTGCAGTCAGCTGAAGGCTGAGGTCCCTTTTGCAAGTGCTGCTCTCCAGCCACTTGTCCCCTAACCTGTACTTAAGACCCCCATTCCTATGCCCCAAGTGCAAGACCTTGCACTTACCCACATTGAGCGCCGTCCTGTTGTCCCCTGCCCACTTCTGCAGTCTGTCCAGATCCTTCTGGTTCCAAAGTACCTGCTCCTCAGTTGTGGCCACTGCCCCCATTTTGTTATCGTCTGAGAATTTGATCAGCAGACTGGTCACCCCTTCTTCTGGGATATAATCACAAAATCTTAGAATAGTAGAGCTGGAAGGAGCCAAGATGGCCATCCAGTCCAGCCCCCTGCTGGTGCAGGACACCACATCGCACCATCCCACTCAGATGGCTGCCCAGTTTCTTCCTGAATGCCTCCAGTGTGGGAGAGCCCCCACCTCTCCAGGCAGCTGGTTCCACTGCCGTATTTCTCTGAAAGTGAGGAAGCTCGTCCTGATGTCCAGCCTGAATCTGCAGTTTAAGTTTAAGACTTGCTGATGCCTTCTGGATCCGGAGTGCCTGCTCCTCAGTGGTGGCCGCTGCCCCCGTTTTAGTGTGGCCAGTACGATGCTTTGATATAGTGTGGCTAGAGCATCCTGTGCCCTAGGCATTCCGACCGGACTTGGAATAGCTGATGAAGCACCCACAGAGAGCCTTGTCTCAGTGGGACCCCTGCTGGCTGCCCTGAGCTATGACCCACCTTGCTGCTCAGCAGCTCCCTCTGTCTAGTTTTCACCCAGGACTTGTTCACGACACACATATATGAGAATGTGTGTGAAGCCAACCCACCAGGCACGCAATGCCCCAGAGCTGACAGAACCTCCTCTCTGCTGATACACTAGGAAATCAAGGCTAAGTTGTGTATTAGAAAGCCCTGGATGGCTTGGGCAGAAACTCTCTGAGTGAGCTTCTCCATCAGAGCTCCTCCAAGGCCTCATAACTGCATGACATATAGTGGAATTACTCCATTGGCTCCCAAAGAGAGTCCCTTAAGGGTTGCCCCATATTGTGGAATGATTGCTCCTTAGATGTCCAGCAGCTTCCCATGATGCAAGTGTGCAAGTGTCTTTGAAACATGCAGAAATTCCCAGGGAATAATATAGTAGTATCAGCTGCTGCAGTTATTGAATTTTTAACATCTGCTGGATGACTTATTGCTTTTTTAATTTTTTTGTACTGGTCTTAGTTTATAATCTGTCTTGCTTTCTATTATGATGAAAAGTGATCCATACACAATTTCATTGAAGAATCTAGGAATAATGATCTACTCTCTAAGGAAGATCTTGAGTGTCTGCATTAGATACTCTTATGCCATTGCCAACTCAGGAAATAGAAACAGGCCCATGTTCCATGGAGGAGGCACACTCTTGAAAGCTGGACGCGCACATGGTGGGCATGTCGTGAGCGGAGCCGGCTGGAGCCGGGGGTCAGACTAGATGGCCTGGAAGATCCCTTCTGACTTGCTCTGTTTCTATGTTTCTATGTTGATGGCAGTGCTGGGAAGGAAGCATGTTTCGCTCTTACCCCTATGTCATTTTCCCAAAGAAACCCTCCTCTTTCTCTTTCCTGGTTTAGTCCTGCAAGGGAGAATAAACAAAGGAACATATGTTTCTTCTTTTCCAGCAGGAGGGCTAAATAGCAGCTTTGGGAGGCAATTTTGGGGTGAGGAAACAGCATGGGGTATTTCAGACATATGTCCATCGCTACTCCTTCTCGATCAACTTTGGCAGCCTGACATACACTGATTTAATTTAAAAGTGGGGAGGAGTCTGCCTTCCATGAAACAGGAAATTTGGTCTCGCACACTGAAGTGAGCTTTTCATTTGTGAAACAGCGTCTACATGCCAAGTTCTCAGGCTTTTGGCATGATACGAGACCTGCTGAATCCATCAGGGGGGATATATGGCTACATCTCGATGGCGTTATGTCTAAAACTTTGGAATATCCCTATGATAAAGCTATCACCTCCCTCAGACTTCCTTTTTCCTACAGGCAAAGAAGGTCAGCCTTCAGATCCCTTAGAAGCTCATCCATGTGCCTCAGCTGAAAACAAGCTTCTCCATGATTCTCCACACAGGGATGTCCACCTAATTTCATCTGTGCCTCTCGTGGCTTCTCCAATCCCTGCCTGACTTTCTCCATTACAGGACATTAAGTGAATCCAATCAAGCACTTGTAATGTGTGTTTGGACTCCAAAATAAATCAGGATACATTCTTCTAATTAGCCAAGTCCAAAGCTCATTTTGCATCTTGGAGGTAGCTCTATAATGGCTGTGATTAAAACTCTCTGATTAGCCTTATAAATAAGCAAGCTACTTTCCCCACTTTCGAGAGCAGATAATGTTATGAAATCCTTTCCCCTCCATTCTGCAGTTATTCATGCATTGTTGACAGATACTTTTCTTGTGGAAGAGTCACCCTTTTGGCTAGGGTTCATGTTGCGAAGGAGCCGTAGGAAGACGAGGTAAGCATTGTAACCAGACCTGAGAGTTGCTAAGCTTGATGGGAAGATGGTCAAAAGGAATCAATTAATCTCCAGTGCTAAAGGAAGAGACATGTGAAATTGCAAATGTGGTGGCTGGGGAGTGGTGCAGATAAAATCATAAATGAATACAAACAGGGGATTCCTGTCGTGATGAGTTTAGGCAATGCACATGGGAAAGAGAAGTTGTATTCTTGAGAAATATTGCCAGTGGTCATGAGTTTAACTAGGGACAGAGAACTTCATCAAGCATGGCTTAATAAATTCTGAAAGACCAATTGTCATGAAGTAACGACACGTAGGGAGTTTTTCACATTCATCCAAGTGACTTCTGCTTTCTCTGTAAGGGAAACTAAGGTGACCACATTCTGAAAAAAATGTCTCCTTCACTTCCATGGACGTGAACCTCTGTCTCATTGACTAATTACGCAGGTGTTCACGCTGCCAGAATTTGGCTGGATGAAGTGAAATGACAGGTAAATGCTTTGAGCTTTACCTCTATCCTTCTGCAGAACCGGGTTTTTGCCCCAATAGGCTCTTCTTTGGTAGGCTATGCAAAGTTCTTTGCTCTCTTAGGGACTAAGCAATGTACCCGTGGGTGCGACTTCTACTTTGCTGCTGTATTGTTAACCACAGAATAGTAGGATCAGAAGGAGCCAAGAAGGCCATCAAGTCCAGCCCCCTGCTGTTGCAGGACACCACGTCACACCATCCCACTCAGAGGCCTGCCCAGTTTCTCTTTGAATGTATGGGTCAGAGTACACAATCCTGACCCAGCTGGTCAAAATCCCTGGTCTGGGGGAGGGTAACTGCCTTTGTTCTGTTTAGCCAGAGGGATGCGTGTGATGGAAAACCATCCCCTTCAGTAAACAAGAGTGACTACTGGGTAGATGTGGTGTCATTAAAAACAACAATACAACAAATACAACAAAAAAATCACAAACTTTTACTAAACACACACACACACAGAGAGAGAGAGAGAGAGAGAGAGAGAGAGAGAGAGAGAGAGGTAGGACAAAATGAATTTGAGTTTGGAAAAATATGAAAAAAAACCAAAAGTGGACTCAACAGATTTAGCCGACTGTACTATAGTGGAAATCCTTATAGTGGATTTCCAAGATATAATGAAGGTTGACATGAACATCTTCATTCATGTATTTGGAATTCTTGGATGTTCATATTTTGTGGGGGTGGACTGAACTGCACATATTGAACTTGCAAAATCCTTGGCTGCCCTAATCAATCACTAATTAATTTGATCGTCCCAACTTTGAATTGATTGTGGGCCACCTTATGACAGCAATAAATCACAATAATTAGTTCGACTTGGGTACCAGAAAGCTGGCTGCAAATCCCAGCTTCAGCCATGCAGGGTCACTGGAGATATTTCAGCTCACTAATGTGTCTTGACCCTGGCTCTCCATCCGAAATAAATCTGACTTTCTAAAGGTCATAAGTGGGGTTATATACACAGTAAAATGCCATAAAATGGTTCATCAAATACAGTTTGGACAAACCCGCTGGACTGTGTCTGAGACTGTGGATTTCTTACACATGATTCAGATCCATGGGAACATCTTTATTATTTATTTATTTAGGAGACTTCTATGCCACCCCATTCACCGAAGCCTCAGGGCGGCTCACATCCATAAATAAACTTCCATATAATAATATAAATTAGCAGTATAAATTAAGTCTTTAGGGTACCGTTCTCTTCCCCGCCCACTGAAATGCCCCTTTTGAGACCTTGCAGGCAGCTTTTTGTGATGTCAGAGAGGAGTTGTGTTTTTTCCCCACAACAGCTGTGAGGGTGTGGGGGGGGTGGGCGTGGGGAGAAAGACCGGATTCTGGAGTCTCCATCCTGATATTTATTTGTTTATTTTATTTTTTTCTGTGCCGTCCATTACTAAAAGGTCTCTGGAAGGCTTACAAGGAACAGAAAACCAAGAACAAAACCATAAAAACAGCACACAGCGCACTGCATCCAAAATAGTACTAAAACCCAGTACAAAACCAATTAATTGTTAAAATAGCGGGAGACTAAAAAGGTCTTTGCCTGACGCCAAAAAGAATAGAGCGACGGTGCCAGGCGAACCTCCCTGGGGAGCGTGTTCCACAGTTGGGGCGCCACCACTGAAAAGACCCTTCTCTGAGTAGCTACCCCCCTAATTTCCTTCAAGGGACTGCAGGTGGCGCAGTGGCTTCAACCGCTGTGCTGCTGGGCTGGTAGATCGAAAGGTCGCTGGTTCGAATCTGCACAATGGGGTGAGTTCCCGCTACTCCATCCCAGCTCCTGCCAACCTTGCAGTTCGAAAGCATGCAAATGCAAGTGGATAAAAAGGTACCACTTTGGTGGGAAGGCAACAGCGTTCCGTGCACCTCAATGTTTAGTCATGCCGGCCACACGACCAGGGAGACTGTCTGCAGACAAACGCTGGCTCCCTCGGCTAAGGAAACGGAGATGAGCACCACCCCCGAGAGTCAGGCATGACCGGACGTAATGTCAAGGGGAAACCTTTACCTTTTTAATTTCCTTCAAAGAGGGTTCCCAGAGAAGGGCTTCTGCCTCCGATCTTAGGGGCAGGCCGGCACTTAGGGAAGAAGGTGCTCCTTCAGTTGTTCATAGGAGTATCTAACATTTTGGGAGTGCTGAGCCCAAGAATTCTATGGTTCCTGGGACATGATGTAAGATCCATAAGATTGCTCCTCTAAGAATGAAAACAAATGGGCAGAAATGAAACATTGGATTCAGTCCATGCATCTTATTCCCACAATCTCTTTCCACATCCGTGCTTCTTCTGCAGTGCAAGGATCATGGACATAAGATTACTTGGATAATTATGGATGTGTCACAGATAAAGATAGCAGTGCTTTAAAAATGCAAATATGCACAGGAACATGGACACCAGTGTAGACTTGTGTGTAGGAAACGAACAGAGCAACACTGTTGTCTTGCAAATAACGTCATACAAGGAGCCATGCTGTGGAATTCTGCTCTCCAAATAGGTAATGTGCCATTTGCTGATTCTAAGGTTAATGGATGAGTCTCAAATGTCTTTAGCATTTCTGCTAATGATGGAGCAATGTGTCCCCAAACAATTTGAAAACTGTAACATATGAAGCCAAACACTATTAAAATCAAATGGACCTCTCAGCTAAGCATTGCAAGCAGAGCCACTGAGAATTAACCAAGACTAACGAGAATTTCCACAAATGTATTTCCTACATTTTCCACTGTTACCACCTAACTGAAATTTCAAACTCACTGTTCAAATTAGCAATGCAAACTTTGAGCTTGAAAATGTGATGTTTTGGGCTTGGCTGATTTGCTTTTCCTAGCTTGAAATATGAATTACTCCCAACATAAAGGCAGAAGACCTAATAAGAAATGTTGAAGTTTGGAAAACTATTCTTATCTACTATAATCTCTCCAGCCTCACTACAGGGATATAGTCTTTCCACTGATATCAATGTAATTTATCAGTGCTCAAAAACAGATTGTACGCAATATTTCTCCAACAATCCCAGTTATGACTACAGGTGACTTTTGATGGAGACAAACTGAATCTAAAGTATTGCATCTGGGAACTGAACTTCATACTTTTTTAAAACATTATTTTCTTAAAAGATACAGGATTTGGGCTTCAGGTTCTCTGTGGGGATTTATTAGAATTTCACTTGTATTTGATTTTGACTACAGTTTGACCCCTTTACAGTCCTGAATGCAAAAGCAAGCTCAGTTTTTTTTTCTTTTGGGGGCAGACAAGGGAGGAAGCTTGTGCATTCCCAAAACTGCAACCGTATTTATAAAATGCATGTTGGAAAAATGTTCATTTTGAAATACACAGAAATATGCATATTTTCACATTGCAGTCAATGGGACTAAGTCCACACTTCAGTGTCCACCTTAAAAAATGTGTACCCAAATGGACACTTTCCACAACCACAACAAAAACTCACCTTTGAGAATGGGAATGAGGTGGACAAACACAAGCCTTCCCACCCTGATTGTTCATCTTCAGACGTCCCTGAAAACAGTATGTTTTCTGCGTGTAGACAGCATGTAGGCATTCATTTTCTAAAATGTGCCCAGATGCTAATTTGTGCAAACTTTTCATTTCATCTGCAGTCTGCAAGTGCCTGGCTTGGTATCGCATTATTCCAGCCCCGCATTATACTTGCTGAAGCAGCATTTCAGGCCGCAAAGACGTCCATAATTTATCAACTCCCTTCCTCCCCAATGAACATTAAAATGATGCTCGAATTGATCTCATGGTGCTCTTTAGTGCCCCTCAGACTAACGTGATTAGCTGCTCACATCCTGTTGCTGACTGAGGTACAGATTTTAAAGAGCTTCTCCTCACTTGTCTGGTACCTTGTATTTCTCTTGGCTGGCTGAGGAAGAGGGAAGAGGAGAGCACTCTCTCGACTCCTTTGCACATCTTCTAGAAAGATATTTTGAGATGTGCTTGCTGCCAGTGTCACATGGTGGCAACTTGGCTCATTTAAGTTAACACTTAAATCAACAGAGCAAGGGAAGGAGAGTTCTCAGTGGATCGGGGGGCACACAGAGAGAGGTTCTGGGAGTCACGCAATGCAATGCAATGCAATGCAATGCAATGCAATGCAATGCAATGCAAATGGATTTGGCTAGGTTGTGCAGCCTGGCGAACTTTTGAGGTCTTCAGGAACTCATACGTGAAATGGATCAAATCAAGCCGAAGCTTTTGCTAGAAGCAAAAATGACAAAACTTAGTCTGTCATCCTTGGGCACATCCTGAGAAGTCAAGGCTTCCTGGAGAAGACACTCTTGCCATGCGAAGGCAGAAGAAGAAAAGGAAGACCTTCTATGAGATGGATTGTCTTCATAAAAGAAGCCACGGCTTTGAGCAAAGCTGTTATAGGGTAATTATTAGTGGGGGATCTTTGGGATGGCGTCTGGTGATGACCAGGTTCCCCCATGTCCTGGGACCGTTTCTGTTCCATCTTTTAATCAATGACCTGGAAGAAGGGGTGACCAGTCTGCTGATCAAATTCTCAGACGATACTAAAACGGGCGCAGTGGCCACAACTGAGGAGCAGGTACTCTGGAACCAGAAGGATCCGGACAGACTACGGAAGTGGGCAGGAGACAACAGGATGTCGTTCAATGTGGATAAGTGCAAGGTCTTGCACTTGGGGCATAGGAATGGGGGTCATAAGTACAGGTTAGGGGACGAGTGGCTGGAGAGCAGCACTTGTGAAAGGGATCATGGGGTACTGGTACAGGAATGCTGGCTGGGGAATGATGGGAATTGTTAGAGGTTTTTTCTGTTTACATATATGCATAGCATTGTGTCCTTGCAGAAATAAAAAGATACCACCATATTTGTAGGCAAGGGCTACAAAAGGTAAAGAAAGCACGAAAAAGCACAGGACATAAAGCGGGAGTACAGGTTTCTGCTAGCAGGCGATGCACCCTACCAAAAGTACTTGCATGCAGCAACAGCCCTGTGCTTTTATAATTTGGCACCTGAACTTGGCTCGCATTAGGATTGCTTACTGGATTGTGTTTGGCTTCTCACAGCCAGTTTTCTGTTTGCTGGAATCTTAATTTTCAGCCCAGCTCTATGCATTCATTCCTATTTGTATATCATCATTCTCTTCCTTGTAGAAAATTTTCCCAACTCCTCTGTGGTTCTGACTGGTCTAGGGCATGAGTATTACTGAGCAATCATTTTTCCCGTAATCTTTTTGCCCCCAGGTTAAGCTTCCTGCCAGGAATGGGTCAACAGCAAGCTTTGCTTCAGACCACCTTTTAAGTTGGGCTTCTTTGATAGGCTTGATGTGACTATCTGATATGACAGAATCCCCGAAGAGTGCCGTCATCACCTCTCGCAGTAGCAGTAGCACCATCTCATCTCTTCCTTTATTCCCCGAAGGGATCTTCATTTCAATTTTGGTATCACTGCAAGCTGCTGATGCGGCTTATCTGGGCAGCCTGGTTATCATTTTCCATCCTCCGCAATACCCCAGACCTACTATTGTTCTGGGGAATTGGTGGCTGAGAGGCAAATGGTGGGAAGTATTTGGAGAAAATTGTACAAAGTGGTTTTCTTTCGGGGTCGGGGTGGAGAAAAAGAAAACTCTCAGAAGCTTTTCCAGAGAAATATGCTCTTGGCCTGATGACTGCCTTAGTACTTATCACAGGGCTATAGAAGGCATACACAGGTGCTCCAGATTCCTTAAGGCAGTGTACAGGGGCTCCATGCATCCATCATAATATACCTTTTCCCCCCAAGGAACTCAAGGCAGTTTACATAATTCTCCTCCTCCTCTCAGTCATATCCTCTCAATCTTTATATGATGGTGTCATCCCCCAGGGCCTTTCCCATGTTTTCCAAGCATGTCAATGCTATTTTTGCTTTAGAATGAGGATAATGAACTATTATTTAGCTATCACACTGAACTGCACCTAACGAAACATGGCCTATTTCCACAATTGAGCTATGTGTTAGCACCACCTTGTGGTCGTGTGGTGGAACGCAGAGAAAGTAGAGAAAGAGACCTGTGCAGGGCCGGAGGGTATCCTGTAAAGGAGGCACTCTTATTTCCACAATGGAAATGGAAGAAGGATGCTTAATAAAGCAGCAGCTTAAATGCCTCTTCAGATCAGATACTGAAATGCAGTGATAACAAGTTTGCCAATTCCTGTTTCTCCTTTTTTCACTTGTAAGTGTAGTTTATCCTGATCTTTAAGAATTTTCCCAATCTTATATTTGGTTTACCCAGAAATCACACACACACATATTTTCATGAAAACAGTGTGTATTCTTGTGCATATCTTGCCTTACACAATTTCACTAAGTGAATCCCCCAATGAAATTCAATTTAAATGCTATTTTTCACTCAAGTAAATATTGCCGCAAGCATTTTATGATAGGAAAATGCCACTGCAAAATTCAGAGAACTGTGAATTTCAAAGAAGCACTCTTGTTTGACTCGTGTACAGGCCCGAAGTGTCGCATAGTGGAAGTGTGCATTAAGGTACAAACAAAACGATCTATTCACCCTTCTGTTCTAGAATCATAGTATTTCTTCTACCTGTGGTTGTTGAGCCCATGTGCTGGGTAAGCAGCGGCATCCCTCTGCACCCACCTGCTGGCAGCTGCAAGGTGGAAGAAGTTCCCCTGTAGGAACGGTGGGTGGTATGAGCAGCAGAGGTCCACTCTTTCGCATCCTGCAGCTGCTTCCGAGGGTGAGAGTTTCCAGCTGGAACATTTGTGGAATCCCTCTCGGCTTGGCTCATTTTGCAGGACTGGGCCGCTCAAGAGAGGAAGCCCATGGCTTCTGGAAGGACGGGCTCTGAAAGGGATTGCCCCAGCCCTACCTACATCTTGTAGGTCACCTGGTCTTACCCGATACTTTACTTTTGACTGTGACTCTGTTGATCCCTTTTTGATGGCCTCATTCTACCGAATGGCCTTCTCTGATCAATATTTGGAATGTAAGTCGTTTCAAGTATGCACACACACTTCAAAATAGAAAGAAACATCTGTGAGCCACATTCTCAGACAGTATGTCTTGGCTGGCGGTACTCATTGTCAGGGTCCAGATTGTTATCACCTCATAAAATGACACGTTCATCTCCCTGGCCTAATTTACTGGTCTCTAAAAATGAGAAATGGAATGGCAAAGACCAGGCATGGGCACCCAGAGCCCCTTCTTACATGCCTCATTCAGAGAGCTCTCCCACTGGAATTCCCTGAATGAAAGGAAAGGGAAAAGGCCCCGTGTTACTTAGGATGACTGCACAATGCAAGTATCTGGAAGCACATGGATCATTATATCCCTCGCTGCGAAGAGCTGATGGGACACTGGCAGGGGTGGGATTCTCACTATTCCCCCGGCACATCCAGGAACAGCAACAAAAAGCTAGGAGGGAACACTGGGATTGTTCAGGGTATGGTCCAGTTTTGTGGAGACCAGGCTATTGGGGGGCATGTGGAGGAGGAGGAGGAGGAGGAGGAAGAAGAATGAGTGTATTTGTCGTGATATCGGCTGCACTCTCACCCATACTTACCAGGGAATAAGCCCCACTGGACTCAGTTGTCAACCCACTGGACTCACTGGGATCACTGGACTCAGTTGGACCGGACTTTACTTCCAAGTAGGCAGTGCTGTTAATCCAGGCTCAGCCTGTCTGCTGTTAAGATCTGTTGGCAGTCAGCTGCATCTTCTTGGAGAAGCTGACCAGCCCTCACTTGATTTTGTAGCCTGAGGCTTCTGTGATGGAGGCTTCTGGGGAGATGGAGGAGATGCAGAGGACTCCTCATGTGAACCAGAAGATGGTGTGAGGCTGATGGCTTTTGGCCAGGATGTCCCTGAACAAGGCCCCTAATGCCCTACCTCAAGGAAATAACCTGAGTCTCATTGTCATCCAACTCCTCTGCTGGACACTGGAAGAGCCAAAAACTAGGGGTCATGTCACCAGTTCTCTTGATCTGCTTCTTGGGGTATGTGCCAGGGATTTCACCTCATGGGAGAAGCTAGGATTCCTTGTGCCCTGTTCATAAATTCTCCTTCAGACACAGCATGGAATAGGGTGGTGGAATTTCAGCTCATGGAGTTGGTGGAAGCCTGAAACCTTCTAATTGTCCAGAATGGATAAAAATGTTTTACTGCTTCATCAACAAAGCTGTAGGTGCATCTGACTGCACTTCCAATTCTGGTTCAATGTCTTGGTCCAGCAAGTGGCATCAGGCCCCTGGACTGAGAAAACTGGCCCTTCCTGAAGCAGAAGAAGGATGGTGTGACTTGGTGTCCTGCACCAGCAGGGGGTTGGACCTGATGGCCTTCTGGCCCCTTCCAACTCTACTCTTCTATGATGGTTTGGTTCTAGCTGGACTTTTATGGGACAGTTAGAACCTGCTATGGAGGGCCGAGTTTCCAGGTATGTGTTGGGGTTACTCTTCACTGCCAGCCTGCTGGATTGCAACAGCTACACTCTGAGGCTGCCCCAGTCTTTTTGGCAAGTCCTGTGGTTATATTGACACGGTTGGGTCAGACAGGTAACACAGAGAGCTAAGAACATCGGTGAGCACTTCTGAGTTTCCTTTAAAGTATGGGGGATTTCTTAGCTTTGCATCAGGGATGCAGAGCCTCAGGGAGAAGAAGGCACCCAGTATGGAAACCCTTTAACTCCCATCCTGGTCTCTCAGTCTTGTGGAGCTCCTTGTGGGATGGTTCAGGTTGGACTCCTTCAATACCCAGAGAGCTTCCATGAGCCAGGAGGGGAAGTGATGATACCACATCCAAGTCATGGCCAGGTAGGACTCACTCTGTTCAAGACTGGAATGTTATGAGATGCCTCCTACATTTCTAGAATCAAGAGCCATGCTATGTTTGCTGCTTAAGTTGAAGGTAGTTAAATAAAATTGTGACCTATGCTAACCCAAAGGCACATGCCTTGTCTTATTATTCCAGTTATTCTGACTATTATTAGCTTTATTTCTCTTCCAATAGCTGAATTTCTCTGGGTGCTGTACTATTGACTGGGCATAAATCCAAGCCTGTTCAGTAGTCATATGCAAATTTGCTTCCCCCAGCAACATCTGTGTCTCTTCTGGTTACAAGCCCAGAACTTCTGAATGCTCTGGGCGATAGACCTAAAAGGAGATCATAATCTTATCTCAAGTGTAAAATGTGTTGTTCTTCAAAGTGAGTGAGGTCTTGGCTTTGATTACAGTCACATAAAGAGGAAAATGATAGAAAATTTCTCTTTTTATGTAGAATAATTCTGACTTATTTCTGGACCTTTAATGCATCTAAATATGTCATCTTTATGTAATGAATTATTACTATTTACAAGCTACAATCCTTAACATTCCCCACTGGGTGTCTTAAGAAAATTATTTCTCCCTGTAGAAAATAAATTGCTTATATATATGGATTTTTCTTTCCTCTTTAGGGGAGCTCAGATACAAATAATAATTTGCCTTCCTGAGCAGTCACAGATCATAGCCTGATAAATTGTTATTCTTAGTAACTGCTTTGATTTGCCTGCAAATACATTTATATGTGCATTACATTAAACAGTGTGATTTTACAAACCACACAGCCTTAAGGGACAGATACCACTCTGAGCTACTTGTAGAAAAACACATAGGCCTTGGTTCGCTACATCTGAACTTGTCATGGCGGATGAGAGGAGGCGAGGCAGGTCCAGAGGAGGTAAATCTAAAACCAGGATGGCAGATATTAGTATCATTTCCAGGGCTACGTTGGTCCCAGAGGATGACTCTCAATCTGCAACCAGATGCTTCTCTGCAACAGATCTGCACCCAAGAGCCCGGAATATGGCTGCTGGAGAGATTCCCAGTTAATTCAAGTGAGTCCAGATGTCTTTGAATATGACCTGCAAATTTCTTATCAGGCTGGTTTTTCTAAGTCACACAGATTCCATGGATGTGCCAAGCAGGGCTTTTGCTTGCTTTTTTTTAAGGGGCTGCCTTTGTGGAGGTGCATCAGAAGAAGGGTACATGACCGGGGCACTTTGCAAACAGGGCTGAAAGTCTCACGCTTCCCACAAGCAACCAAGTTCTGTCAGAGAGAGGGCAACAACCCAAAAGAGACTTCACCGGCAGCAGACCACAGGGTGAAGGGACTTTGCAAACGGCATCCATCCTTCTTCTGGATCACTACTGAAAAGCTCAGAATAAGTAAGTGGGGATAAGTTGGAGGGGAGAGCAGGCAGGCGAGGCTGGGAGTGCAAGACCCTTTCTCCATCCTCGTCTTTCCTCCTTCAATGGTGTAAGTCCAAGCGCCTTCTTCCAGAAGGTTTTGCAACATTGCAGTGCATGGGGGGGGGGGGGCGAGGGCAGAGGAGTTAAGGATCGCCTCCTAGTTGCTGCCCCTCATGGCATATTCTGCCCCTTTTCACTGCTGTGCTTGCGATCGGCACCGCCTAGACCTGAGTTTAGGGCTGGCCCTTTGCAAGTAAAAGACCACGCTTAGCTAAGCATGTAAAACTTTGTATTATTATTATTATTATTATTATTATTAGAACATTTCTATGCCGCCCCTTGCCGAAGCCTCGGGGCAGCTTACAACACAATAAAATACAATACAAAAATAGCAATATAAAATTAAAATTAATAATATAAAATAAATAAAAATATAAATGATATAAAAGAAGTTATAAAAGAAAAGTTATAAAAGAAAAGAAAAGAAGTCGCCCTGGCCAGATAAATAAGTAAATATTGTTAACAATTAAAATGACATTTAAATAAAAAGGTCTTCACCTGGCGCCGAAAAACAAATAACGACGGCACCAGGCGGACCTCTCTGGGGAGCACATTCCATAGATTGGGTGCCACCACAGAGAAAGCCCTCCTCCGAGTACCTACCCTCCTAATTTCTTTCACGGAGGGCTCCCGGAGAAGGGCCTCTCCCGCTGATCTCAGGGGGCGGTCGGGCATATATGGCTTGGCTAAGCAGAGTTTGGCTCTATGCACAACTCTCTTAATGCAAGACTATCCCTCTGAATGGGTCAGCAATGGAGTCCTGTCACTCACGGGGCATGCAAGAATTCAGTTCAGTGAAGCATTAGAACATGCCTCATTTATACTCCTGTGATTCTATTTGCGTATTTCCCAAACGCACACAGTAATCATGCACATCTTGGCAATGCATGCATTCTTGTGTGCATTTTTAAAAAGTACAATGTTTTTTATATACACTTCTCAAATGAATGTAAGCTGTAGAACATTTTGTTATTGTAGTGCCACAATTCACATCACAATCTTGGAAACTGACAGGTTCAGGTCTGTCTTTAGACCACACGTTTCCATTTGAATAAAACCCTGCCAAAATACTGAAGTAAAACACATCTCAGAGTCCTGAATAACAATATATTTGCCTGCCAGAAGAAGGACAACAAAGTTAATATAAGATGTACAATAATTTCATTCCTGTTCAGAGATCATGTGACTGTGACCCATTATTGACTTGAACTTGAGAAAAGCCATAATTTTTATGAAAAGTTAGCATTTCCCAATGTTTTTATATTCAAAGACATGGATGCACAAATCTTTACTTCTGAGAATGTGCATTTGTATTCAGTTAAAACTTGCACAAATGTGAATTTAAAAAATCCCCCCTTCCCAAATTTGAAGTTTCATATTTATTATGGAGGAGGGGGAGAGCCATCTTCTAAAATGTTGATTTTCCCCATTTTTAAAGATCACTTGCATTCAGAAAAGTTCACATGACAAAATGAGCTTTAAGAACAATTTGGAGATAAGTTGGATGTTGCATATTTGCCATCCTTAGTGGTGGAGCAGAAGTAAAAAGCCTTTATGGGGGATTGTTGAACTGAAGGATTGCTCAGTTGGAGAATGCGATCTTTCAAATCAATTAGGACCATTCAGCCTACTGTATCTCAGAAGCCAAATTAGAGCTTTCAGTTCCTCAAAGGACCAAATCTATGTTTTTGATGCTTATTTGGGACTTCAGAGTAGACTATCAAGAATCCGGACAGGCTTCATGCAAAGTGGATGGGTTGCATTCTGTTTTAAGGGGTCTCATATTGTGTAGGTTTGGAATCCTATTTGCACAGAGAGGATGGGAAGTTGCGAATTGCCCTGCCAGTGAGTGGAGGGAAAAGAAGTCATTAAAACTGTGCTTTAAATAAACCATCAGGAACACTGAGCATGCCTTGAAGGTTGCTTCTTGGGTGTACGTCTGTGAAAGAGAAAGAAATGAGTTGGCCTATAATGACTGACAGTTCTTCTGCAATTCTTGATATGATTAAAAGGAATTTTCAGCACATTTTACTCCTAAGGCATTTCCCTAATATAAATATTCTTCCGAGTGACACAGAATGTTAATCTTGATGTGGATGCTGAAGTAGTGATGTAGGGAAAGATGGAAAAAGAGGAGGAGGAGGATCTCAATTTTAAAGAATAAGAAAGAAGCAAATTCAGTCTGCAGCTCTCTTGAGAGGGCTGGGAAGAAATTGGAAGCTGGTGGAGTGGAGAGAGACGGCTGTTGCATCAGTTGATCAATTGCATTACCTACTTTTTGGCTTTCTCTGTCTGGAGTGCCAGTCCCTTGATTGTAATAGATTGTTCATTTTTTTGGAATTGCTGAAGGTACAGTCACATTTATTCTTGGTCCCTTTCCTCTTCCCATTAAAAGCTGTCACTTCATTGATTGGAGCTTGCATATTTTTTGTGAGATAGAAGGCTGAATGTTGACCTGAGAACCCTGGATTTAAGTTCCATCTCTAAAGACCAAGGAGGGACTCGATGTCACATCTCAACGTGATAAATAATTGCTGCGTTAAAGAAGATTCCAGTGAATGCTCAGGACCTCTCTGACCAAGAGCAGCGATGCTTATTCATGTCTTGGTCTCATGGAGAGAACAGGTGTGAGGGGTCCATTTGTTCCGGAGAAGATGGGAATAGATGAGAGGAACTAAAACACTCCCTGCCGATAAGAAAGGACATCAAGAAGGAAGCCTTGGATGGCTGAGATTTTTCTTTCCCTCATTCTCCTCCTCCTACTAGAAAACAGGGCCTCTTTGTAGAGCTCGAAATGGTCTCCACCATTATGGCAACCACCAGTTGCCTCTTACAATCTCCTTGAAGAATCCCAGGTCAGAGCTTTGTGGAGGATGCAAAATTGTGACCAGGATTCCAGCCCAGTCACTGTTTAGCAGCAAGGTAAGAACAGGAGATTCTGAGAGGCAGGTGTTAAAGGGAAGAAACCTCTGCCAGTGCTCAAGACACCGTTGGGTAATTTTTCCTCTCTGTGGAATTGGTGAAATGGTTCCCCGCCAGCCCAGTTTTTCTGCCTACAGTCAGGGCAGGGAATTTCAACAGGCTATTTATACAACGTTCTAATAGGAGACTTAAATGTAAGTCCACACAACAGGGGTGTAATTTACTATTGAAATGTATCATTCGACTTTTATTTGTGGTCCAAGTTGGGGTGCATGGAGATGAACACTTAAAACCAGCGTCCAAAGCTCCATTCATGCCGTAATCCAAAAGCTTCACCCATGTGCAAAGGGCTGAATGACAAGGCGCACCTCAACATGCTGAGAAAGTCTTACAGTGAAGACCCTGGACACATCACAGAGTCAGGGGCCACCACAAGGAATGCCCTGGTACACTCCCTGTTTGGCATTAAGAAAGTCCACATTCAGTCCTGACATCCTCATGTGGGGCCAAAACAATGCCCTCAGAAAGAAGTGGGAGAGGCACTGCAAATCGCTGCAGACACCATGGTGCAAGGTTGGTCCATGGTTGGACTCAGAGGCTCAGGCAACGTCTTTGTTCCCGGCGTCGACTTCTTCTGTATGGAGAGGACTGTGCTTCAGTCCAGTAAATACACTGGCGGTCTGAAGTGATGCTGGCCCTTCACAAGCTTACCGGCTTAGTCGCCACTCAGCTGTGGGGAGACGATCGCTGTTCTCGTCAGGGTCCAGGGCAGAGGTGGCAAGCAGCTGCACAGAGGCACTGGGACCCAGGCAAGACATTCTAAGTCCAGTCTACTCACCAGTCCAGTGACAAGTGCAAGTGGCCAAACCAGAGATGGGTCAGGGAGCAAGGTGTACTCTGAAGGACAAGGATGTAGTTCAGGTACTGGGAAGACGGCACAACAAGGACCTGGTCTCTGGGAGAAGGACAACAAGGAGTAGCAAGGTGGGCAGGCAGGGGATGCAGGAACAGGTGCGGATCCAAGAGGCAGGAAGCTGCCCAACAGACAGCAGCCCAATGAGCCAGGACCTTCCTTGCTGAAGCCAAGGCTGGATGCAGGAGCTTTTCCCTCCAGGCTCCCAGCTGGTGCTCCTTAGAGTTGGAGAGCTCCAGTGGAGCAGGGTCCTCATCTTGCACCCACTCATGCACTCGCTGCTGCCACCATGGAGCTGCCAAGCAGGGCCCAAGGCTGACAGTTCTGGGCACGAGGATTGCGCTTTCCTCATGAGGACACCTCTCTTCCTTCCTGCTATCATCCAATTCGAGAGGAATTCAAGTCGGAAAGTTAAGCCCAAGAGCATTTCAGACAACTGCTCGGAGCTGTCCACAGTGCTTGACCTCATATTCTCTCTCACACACACACACACACACACACACGAGAGACAGAGAGAAGCAGAAAGCAAGCCAGCCACTTATTGATTGCAACCAAAGCAAATCAAAACACAAAGACACTGGATAAATAATGCAGAAAGCTATTCAATGTAGCAGTGATGCAATTAAAAGGCTGTAAACTGAGATTTGGTCTCTAGGGCAGATGAGTGGCAAGCATCGTCTGCTCATCAATGAACGAGGTCAGTCTCTGGGTGCTCGCGAAGACAAAGGAGAGACACTTCAATGGGCTATGAAGTCGACCATTCTTTGCAGGCCTCGTAAGGGAAGTGCGGTGGGACAGGGGAGGTGCTGCAGTTCATTGGCAGAGCAACCCTTCCACCCGCTGGAGGTTCCAGCTCCCACCCTGGCATCTCACAAGCTTAGGATCTTCTGTGGGAGGTACGCAGGAAAACCCCTGCTGAAGAAGAGCAGGCAATGCTATGCTGCATGGGCCCAGAACTAGATTCATAGAGGAGGATAGGCCTATCAGTGAATAAAGTACTTTTTCTTAGAGACTAATTATCCAGAATATATCCAGGCTCCGTTGCCTTAAAACAGGGGTGCAACATGTCAGTCTCAGGGGCCAAATCCAGTCCTCCTGGGCCCCCCGCCAGTGCAGCCTCTTGGGTTTTCAGAAGGTCTCACCCTTTTTTATCAGCCTCCGATCTTTCTGTTCCCAAGTGTTGTACATTTCCTCCATCTCCATTCTAAAAGGGTTCAAATGTCTGTCCTAAGGCTTAGTTACTGAAAGCAAGAGCAAGGTTAAGGTTCTCCAGTCAGGAACAAGAAACCAAATGCACCTCCACAAAATGGAGAATACTTGACTCCACAGTACTGCAAATGAGAAGGATCTTGAGGTTGTGATAGATCACAAGCTAAAATGTTGTTGTTTAGTCACCAGGTCATGCCCGGCTCTTCATGACCCCATGGACAGCATTCCTCCAGGCTCTCCTGTCCTCCACCATCCCCCGGAGTCCACCCAAGCCCACACCCACCTCTCTAGTGACCCCATCCGGCCACCTCAACCTCTGCCATTCCCTTCCCCTTTTGCCACAAGCTAAAAATAAGCCAACAATACAAAAAGGGCTGATGCTATTTTGAGCTGCGGTAATAGAAGCATCACTTCCAATACTTGTGAAGTAGTAGTTCTACTACATGCTGCACCTGGAGTCCTGGGTCCAGTTCTGGGAAGCAACATTTTACATTGTTATTTATTTTAGATTGTTAATTTTAGATTGTTATTTTTGTATTTTATTGTATTTTATTGTGTTGTAAGCCGCCCCGAGGCTTCGGCAAGGGGCGGCATAGAAATGTTTTAATAAATAAATAAATAAGCATTTTTAAAAGATGCAGAAAAGCTAGGAAGGGTATGGAGGAGGGCAACAAAGAAGATTCAGGGAGAGGAGACTTGGAATCACAGGAAAGATTGGACAAACTGGGCATGTTCAACCTCAGGAAGACAAGATTGAGCAGTGATATAGCACTCTACAAGTACTTGAAAGGCTGTCACAAAGAGGAAGGACAAGATCTCTTCTTGTTCATTGCAGAGTGCAGGACACGGAACAATAGGCTCAAGTTAAAAGAAACCAGATTCAGACTAGACACCAGGAAGAATTTCCTCACTGACACGGCAGTACAGCGATAGAACCTATTATCTGGGGAAGCTGTGTGCTCTCTCTTGCTGGAGAAGTTCAAAGAGTGTCTGGACAGCCACCTGTGTGGGATGGTGTGACGTGGTGTCCTGCAACAGCAGGGGTTGGACCCGATGGGCTTCTGGCCCCTTCCCACTCTACTGTTCTATGATTGTATGAAACATGCTGGCAGATTGGGCATTTCTGGGCCCATCCCTGTTGCCTTTGGTCACATCCTGTTGCCTTCAGCTTCATGCAACATGGGGCTCTGGCCCCAAGAGCTGCTCTGAAGCTGAATCCAGCCTTCAAGCTAAGAGACCTTCTGCACATCTGCCCTAGAAAATAATGTCTTCAGGGTAGAAAGGATGCTTGGGGAAACCCAACTCACTGTGCATGACCATGTGCATGACATTCATGCACGTATTTCCAGAGGGGAGCTACCCACGTGGAAGGAGGACAGCTTGTCTTCTCAACACCATCATTGGCAGCTGGAATTGCTCCTCACCCACCTTCTCATCACTGACGCACTTGCTGAGCCAATAAGTAAGTCGGCAGGAGCATCCAATGCTCCTGCTTCTCAGCTGAGCTCAAATTCCCACCCTTCTGGAGTCAGTAAATCTGGCAGCTAGAGCTGTTCCCACCATGGAGAAGACCATGCCTTATCTGCCTACCATGTCACTGTGAAAGGTGAGGAGCTTCTCAGGGGAGAAATACAAGGAAGCTACTTCCTTTCTTAAATCCCAGCGTGACTGAATACAGAAGGATTTTCAGAGCTAAGCAATCCACTCTCTAGGACTATTTGGAGAAATGTGTCAATTTTGGTTTTGCCTGCATTCCACTTTAAATCTGGTTCCTTTTATCCTGAAAAGGCAAAAAAAGCCTTTCGATGATTTCTCATCAAAATGAACCTGAACCAATATTTTCATCCATCCTTCTAACGGAAGTGCGAATCTTGCAACTAATGATGGGTGGATAGGCCCTCCGCTAAACCAGGAACTTGGAAAGCAATGAATCTGGCCTTGTGAGCTTTGATGTGAATTCATTTTTAATAGGAACTGTGGCTCCATGTGTACAAGTTTTTGGACATGCGCGGTGATCGTTGTGGTTCTTGGATGCTGCAGGTTGGATGCTGCTGCACATCACCATGATGCGGCCTCTCTGTTCATTGTTTTCACATGGCCTGCCATATTTGCTGTCTCTGGTTGCTGGTTTGAAGATGGAGCTTGCAGAATTCTCTTCCTTGCAGAAATGTGACGAATGACTACTTTGGGTATGTTTCTGGTGGGTCTCAGTGTCGGGACAATGGAACATTTGAGGAGATACTTCTCTGCACTGCTCTGCTGCCCATGTTCCAAAGCTCACAATCAATCCTGCACTTAAGAGCATAAGAAGAGTCCTTCTGGATCAGACCAAGTCAAGCAATCTGTTCACACAGAAGTCAACCAGTTGCCCAAAGGAAACACAGAAGCAGGATACAAGGCAACAACTAAAATACATCTATCAAGGCAAGCAAAACAAACCTATGAGTTATGACCATACAGCTAACCAGCTATCACCAGTTGCAGCATCACTAATTGTGATGCTGAATCTGCCAATTCCTTCTTTCCTCTTTTCCAGTTCCAAAGACTTAGTAAGAAGTGTTTTAATTTTTCTGCAATGTTAGTGACTTACAGAAACATTTTAAAACAATGGTTTTCACATTGTGGAACACCTAACACATCGTCTGTAATTGTACATCTTTCTTTCTCCTTTCCTCTGGACATTTCTCCATGCTTCATGCCTATTAAACATTTCCATTCTGCTTTCAAACTATTTAAAGTTTTTAGCAGCATCTGTATTTCCCTCCTTGTTGATCTCCAGCCATCATCCCAGAATAATTTCTTAATTATTTTTCTAGTAATTAGCTTTGCCCCTAATTATGAGGGTCTCATTTGCTAAAGTTTCAGCAGCAGTGTGCCATTATCAGGCAAAAGACCGCACTTGCTAATTTTTAATTACAGATGAATGCATTTGCTAATTTGCAGACACCAGGAAAAAAATACCTTAGTTCAGTGAAAGTCTGTCAACAATTTATCTATCTGTTGCTCCTGGATGAAACTTGAAAAGAAAGAAAAGGGAGAAAAGAAAAGAAAGAAAAGGATTAAAGAAATGAAAAATGTATTCAGCTGCATTAGCCTAGTTAGCTAGATGTCCAAACTGGGTCTGAATCAGTATTTCAGGCATCTAAACCCTGAAATACACTCCAGTATGTAAAAACTTCTAGGCTCAGACATTCAGAAATGACATAATCACAGAAAACTAGTGATGGGTAGGTTTTCCCCAAGGGAAAGTTTTATTTACTAGTAAAGTATAATATTTCTCCATTTGTCCTTGGACAAGCATTCTCCTTTAATATAAAATCTTTCTCTCTTGTATGACCATCTGCACAGGCCCAATATCAAGTTGCTCAGAATCAAGGAGCATTTGAGAACGTCCAGTTTGCTTAAAGTAGCAAGAAATGGTGCCATCAGCTTGCTACATGCCCCTTTTCTGATGGGTTGTTTTTCACGTGGCCTGTCTGAAGTTTGGGATCATGGGTTATTTACCTGCCATCTCTGATTGGCATCCAGAGTTGGACCAGGAGACTTCCTCCTTCTCCTCTTCCTCTGAGCCAGAAATGCAGTGAGGCACTTGGTGAAAATGAGGGAAGGAAATAAGGAGAATGCTTCAAGTCAGATTTTGGGAGGATTAAGTGTGGGATGGTTGAGAATGTGTGTGCGGAAGATCTGAATGCTCCTTTGCTGTTCATGCTCCAAAGCTTGCAATCAATTCCAACCTCAGTGCTCAGTTTGTAAGTCAGAGATCCAGCAACAAAGGTGAGCATTTCACATGAATGGATTTGGATCAGAACCCACCAGGCCTTCCAAAGTGTGCTTCAGTTTCCCACCCCATTCAAGACCGTCCACTGGAAGGTTTCTGGAGGCAGTGTGGTCACCTGGTGGACTTCTTCCATGTCAGATGCCAAACTATCCATGTCCCCATGAAATTTGTGATGGCAGATTTCAAGTGAAAAAGTAAGCCAAACTCAGAGTGCTGCCACAGAAGAGAAACTCTCATGCTTACTCACCAAATATCCCAAGGCCCTGATGCAAATAAATTCCCCGATGGGTCTACCTGGGAGTAAGTGGTCCCAGAATCATAGGATCATGAAATAGTAGAGTTGGAAGGGGCCAAGAAGGCCATCAGGTCCAAGCCCCTGCTCAGCACTGGACTCCAAGTTAAACCATCCCTCTCAGATGGCTGTCCAGATGGTCCCTAGAGCGAGCTTAAGTCCTAAGCTGCTTAGAGCTTTCACTGTTGGAACAGATGACTTAAAATCAGAGTCACATGCTTTGATTTCCAAGCACCATTAAAAAAAATCCAAGCACAGCATTTTGTGCCAACTGCAGTTTTGGGACCATCTTCAAAGAGTGCATTGCAGTGAGCTTGTCTGAAGGAAATGAAGCATGGATATCTCCTTTCTCCAGGTAAAGCATAGCTGATAAAAGCAAAGTGCTGTTTCTGAAGCAAAGAGGGAAATGGATGGAAGGAGAAAACCCAGAGGATCTAGTCCTGGTCTAAGTGAAGCCAAAGTTTCATTGCAATGGGATTTGTGAGTAAGTGTCCCAAGGAGCACACACATGTGCACACAGACCAGTCCGGGAACTCTAAATCAACAAGAAGTCAGTGGAGGGACTTCCTGAGCCAAAAATTGGTCCAGGCATTTAAGAGAAACCAAATAGAACTTCCCTCTGTGGCGCCCTCTTGTGGTACCCTGTTACCCGGTAAGCAGACAGACCATCCTTCATATCCGATTGCTTTGAAAGGTTGTATGGACCAGGGCAATCAATTACAATTACTAGAAATATGTCTGCAAAGCTGCGGCTCATGTTGCTGGGGAAGTAGAGAAAGGCATTCACATGATGATGGATCTGGGTTCAGCATGGCTGGCGGTGGAGATGCATGGATGTCGGAACAGATTCCAGCCTACGTTTCTCAGATAATCAGGTGCCTTTTGTTCCATTGTCTACCCATCGACCAAATTAGGGTACCCCCCAGCAAAGAACACTTGTGCAACTTCGGAGGTGCATGAATGCAGAGATCCCCTGAAAATATGCAAACCCACCACCCCAGGGGTATTTTCACAATATAGCTTATGTGGAAAATGTGTATTTTTTGCTTAGTGTTTTATTTTGCTTATTCTTCTACTATTATCTATAAAATTATGTAAAATACTAATGATAAAAATGGTCCTCAGGTTTGAGATCTCTGCAGAACCCAGGAAAAGTTGGTCTGCTGTGGATTTTATGGATTAGATTCTTAGAAATTCAAGCTTGCTTGAGCCTGCTGTGAATTTGATTAATACTCTTAGATGAGAGAAGTTTGGGAAAGGATTTGGAAGTAGGAGACATAATCTAGAAGGAAGGCATGCATAGTCCCCTGAAAACTAGAGGAGGTGCTAATCCATGTGTCAGCCAGTACAACAGGGATTGGTGACTTTTGATCTTCCAGATATTGTGGCCTGCGGCTCCCATGATCCATCCCCACTGGCCATGCTTGCTGTGGCTGATGGTTGTTGTAGGACCAAAGTTCTACAGGACCACAAGTTGCCCATCCTTGCCCTTTATAGACCATTTTCCTACGGCTGCAGGACTTGCGGATTTTCCATTCCCATCCCAACATTTTGGGACTAGTATGAGCTCCAGCCAGGCACTTGCAGAGATACGTCAGGAGAAATATAACTCTTTAAAGGATTTTGGTGGAGCCATAATGGACCCATAATAAGTCTTTAACATGCATTGGTGGTACACATTTTCCCTCTCTCTTTGCATGGACAGATAAGTCTGAAATGGATGTGCAGAACAGACAACCTTGAAACTTAATGAACAGGTTTTAAATCCCCAAGAATCCTAGAATCCTAGAACAGTATATTTGGAAAGAGTTAGAGGGACATCTAATCTAATTAAAGCAACCCTGGCATGTGGTTGTCCAGCTGCCTCCAGTGTGGAAGAGCCCACCACCTTCCAAGGTCATTGGTTCCATTGCCATACTGCTCTAACAGTCAGGAAGTTCTTCTTGATGTCCAGCCAGAATCTGGCTTCATGGAATCTGACCCTGCTACTCCATGTCCTGGCCTCTAAGGCCAGCCAGCCAGCCAGTCAACCAACCAATATGTATTTTTTCAGTTCACATTCAACATTGACTTTTCTTCCAGCCCAGGAATTGTAAACCTGAGCAATTTGTTCTCTGTTCTCAGGTTCAGTATTTCTCCTGTGAAACTATTTTCCAAGTCTCCTGCTTCATGCTGAGGTCACCTTGCTCACCTTTGTCCAAAAGCTGCTGAGAGAACTACACATGGCCTCAGGCCATCCAGAATTTTCTTCTTCTTGCAGGGAAGGAGACCCATTGGTGGAATTATGCTTTCAATAACAAAAGTGGCCAGCAGGTTTGATTATTCTCGCAGTTCAGCCCTTGGTGAAATAACCAGGCTAGCATGGGAAGCCCGCATGTTAATTGGGTTGGCAATCTGCCCCTTTAATAAAGAACGGAGGAGGAAGAGGACGACTTGTGTGCACAAGTCAGAGCAGGAGAGCAGAGTCTGTGCAGCTCTTTGGACTGTACCACCTGTGATTCCTGACTGTTGCCTGGTGCAAATGTTCACCAAGGCCGGCCTGGTGGTAAAGAAGCCCAGACAGCTGGAAATAGAGGTCAGCTGGAGCAGAGGTGGGTTATCTTCTCGGTGCTACTTCATAAGATGCAAGGGGATCCTTCGAGGTGGAGGTTGTGGGGAAGGGCGAGGCTCAAGAGTCCAGGGCAGTGCAAACCGGCAGAGATATCTCCACACACAGTGACCAGAGTTCTCTGGAGGAGGGCGAGGAGGAGGTGAAAGGAAAGAGATGAATCTGAGTTCGCTTATCTTGAGCAAAACTTCTCTAGTCTGATAGAATGTGAGGAAGTATTCAGTGCTGTACACTCTGGTGAGAGAGAAATGAATAGGAATCCAGGATGTACAAGTCTGACCTTCCCTTTTCTTACCCCACATCAGAATATATTGACTCTCCCGAGGAACATTGCCCATTTTGGGAAATATTTGTGGGAGCCACATGGTGGATGCGTCCCATAGATTGAGATCGGTGAGAATACCTCATCCCCCATGTTGGGGCACCTGCCTCCTGCTCACTCACTTCTTGCTGTGTGACTTACGCATAAGTAAACCTATTGTCTAATCCAGCGTTTCCCAGAATGGTGGCCATCAGAGGCATTTGGACAGCAACTCCCAGAATTCCCATCTAGCAGGGGTGTTGGGTGTTACAGTCCAAATGTGTATGGAAGGCAGAAAATTAGGGAAGGCTGGTCTAATCCTTCTTGGACATTATCAAAATTTGCCTAAGAAAGAGTTTTTGCAAATTTCATCCTCCCGTCCTTTAGTTATTTTTCTCTAAACCAAAACCTGCCTGGGGTAACAGAATGTCTCAAAACTTGCTTAAGTATAGTTTTGTGGGGTTCTTTTGCCCCAAAACAAAGGCTCAAAAGAAGGTTAACTACAGGTCATCTTAGTCCCTTTTGAGAGGCAAAAGTCTGAGCTAAAACCTCTAGCAAACAATTAAAATTCATTAAGGGTTTTTTTTAAATGCTAGTTTAAAATTTGTAGGCCAAGCTATTCTTGTGCTGAGTGAAGATCAATGAGGCAGTGTTACACAGATTTTATTGTTATGCATAGCTGCAGGAAACAGTCTTAAATTACCAGAACTTGCTAAAAGCTGAAACCATCCTTATGATCATTCATACCTCCCAGGGAAAACATTCAGCCAAACAAAGGTCTTTTCAAATGCAGCACTTGCCACGTTTGAAACACTTTTGTCTGGGGTAAAAAAGGACCCCTTTTGAAACTAGTGCTAGGTTTCATGCTTCCAAGGAATGTTTAGCAGAGACATCAGGGTGACTGGATAAAGCTTGAGCTTCAGTTCCAAAGCAATGTAGCTTTGGCAACAGGTTGGAAATTCTTTTTACGTTGCTTCAGAAAGTAGGCTAAAACTGACATTTTGAATTCAACAGTGCACTGCCTATGGGGAAGATCTGTGAACTGGGAGGCTGCCAGTTAAAATCCTAACCAGCCATCCCCAGCCTCCAATCTACAGTTTGGAGGGAAAAAAATGGCTGATTTACAGGGCCTGCTGTGCTAGTGGAAGAGGAGAGCTTTTAAGAGTAGAACAAAATGAATCACCATCACCTTAGATCTAAAGTAAATTGATTGATGGAAATTCATGGAGGGGAAATTCCCAGTTCCTTCTCCTTCCTGCAGCTACCTTCAATACCCCTCTGGAGGAAAGGGGAGCATGAAGTCTGCTATGGGAACAAGGGGAAGCTTTCCTTCAAGCTGAAATGCACACTTACCTAGGAGTAAGTCCTTTTTAGCCCAATGGGGCTTAGGCACTCCTCTTAGGTATCACATTGTACAATAGCTTAGTTAGGCTCCGAGCCATCTTTATAATATTTATTTTGCTTTTGTCCACGTGGCAGTTTCACAGATATACCATTGGCTGTGCTCATCCATAACACTAAGCCATATTTTATATTTACCATGACTTGATGCCTTATCCATGAATTAAACAGAAACATAGAAACAGAGCGAGTCAGAAGGGGACTCAATTATCTCGCAGAAGAGCAAAGAAACCACATTTTTACTGCATCTGATTTGTTTCACCCCCACCCATTTTTCCAGCCTCCCGGGCAATTTTGTGCTCCATCTGCCTTTGTAGTGCAGCAGTGCAAAGAAATTGGAGAGCAGTCACAGCTTTGGGTTCAGACATAAAGGCAAGCCATGGTTTAAACTGGCCAGATCTCATAAGGCAAGAACAAAACTTGGTTCTGTCTGTGGTTTACAGCTGAGCCACACAGCACGGCTTGCTTGAGGGGGCAAGGTCAGGCACAATGACAAGCAGGGTTTCA
The DNA here is from genome assembly GCF_004798865.1 of Varanus komodoensis. Classification (NCBI taxonomy): domain Eukaryota; kingdom Metazoa; phylum Chordata; class Lepidosauria; order Squamata; family Varanidae; genus Varanus; species Varanus komodoensis. The sequence goes on from NW_025336658.1 coordinate 777,206, forward strand.
TAAAACGACACTCGGCCATTGTTTCCTGAAAGGACTGTCACAGCCTTCTGAATTTCAAGGCTATGTTAAGGCAGCACTGTGCGAAGCACCAAGAAACTGCAAGAGCTGCTCAAACACTTCTTTCTCCTTTCCCACTTTAATTTTGGTACCCTCAGTACTCTCAGGAACTAACAGCTGGAATCTTTGTCCTGTTATCAACAGTTCTCTTTTCATCTTTCCTTTTCTTCCATTCCTCTTCAGAAATGCTTCTACCTTTTTTACTTTCCCTCCCAGAAAGCACTTTTAATGTACCATACTTGTCATTTGATGGCAAATTTACCTGTTTCCCAAAATAACTGGAGGCCTGAGAGAGCGGCCTAAGAGACCACGAGCACTCGGAGATCAGTTGCTGTGCCAACTTTATCTTTCAGTAAAGCACACGCAAAGAGCTCCTTTTCCCCAAATCGGTTTTCCTCCCCTGGCTGGAACTGCAGCCCCTTAATGATCTCCTCTAATGCAGACACTATCGATTGGGTGCCTGCTGCCATTATTGCAAAGTTGCCTATGATTGGCTGTCTCATGGGGCCAGCTCCATCACACTCCAGAAATTCCTCTGTGAATGTCACTGTGCCATTTCTTAAGAGCAGCTAAGCACAAGGTTAATTCCGAAAACCTTGGCATTACCTGGCTAGGAGTTAATATTAACATCATCTGCTAACAAATATTATGATTGAGGAAGGACCGCATGCGTGCCCAGGAAAGGCTGTAGCAAACCCTTACAGATCTGTCTCTCCATTGCATTTCTCTATTGCCCAATGGCAGAACTTGTCCGATGACTCGCAGAAGAAGGATCAATGGGCAAATTCACCCTCAACGAAATCGTTATTTCCTTGGAAGGCAAACCATGCATCTCAGGCCAGAGTTCTCCTTTGGTTCGATCTCTCATTGCAGGCACACTGACTTCTTCACATGCACATCATGGGGACTGTAGTTGGGAGTGGTGCAGGATGATCTGGCATGGTCGTCCCCACTGCGAGAGAAGTTCCAGGATGGGCCCTCGAGGGTGAGCAGCGCTGGCCAGCTAGGTTTCTTCTCATGCTTGGCAAACATGGGCATTTGCAGGCTTTGCTCCTCAGGAGAAGAGGTGAGTCCCATCAGGATGCATTACCTTAACCTTCACGGGTTGGCGTCCCTGCAGCTCAGCTACAGACCTTGCAGGCCACCCTGGGACTGGTGGCTGGGGGTTGCCCTGTTTCCTGGGGTGAGAATAATGAGCAAGAAACATGGGCCAGCTCTTTGCCTCCTTCTAGACAAGAAACTCCCTACGGCTTTTGACTTTGGGCCTTGACTCATGGGCGCCCCATTGTCTGGCCGGATAGAGCAGGGCTGTTTGTTCTCTTCTAGCCATGCCAATGTGCTGATGAATCTGCATAGTCTTGAGAAATGGCATTCTACTCCGTCTTGTGGCTCAATCTGGTGTTTTCATTGTATTGTATTGTATAATTTCAGTTATTGCGGCCCGATGATGTGGACAAGGTGCTTGGGCGAGTACGTCCAACCACTTGCCTTTTGGACCCTTGCCCGTCTTGGTTAATAAATGATTCCAAGCACGGGATTGGAACCTGGATCTTGGAAGTGGTTAACGCTTCTCTGAGGGAGGGTCGGGTGCCGGCCCTTTGAAGGAGGCGGTAGTCCGACCGGTCCTGAAGAAGGCGTCACTGGATCCAGAGATGGCCTCTAATTATAGACCAGTGGCCAACATCCCGTTTCTGGGCAAGGTGTTAGAACGAGTGGTGGCGGGACAACTCCAAGCACTCTTGGATGAAACTGATTATCTGGACCCATTGCAGTCCGGCTTCAGACCCGGGTACGGTACTGAATCTGCCTTGGTCGCCCTGTATGATGACCTGTGCAGGGAGAAGGACAGGGGGAGTGCGTCCCTGTTGGTTCTGCTGGACCTCTCAGCAGCTTTCGATACCATCGACCATGGTATCCTTCTGGATAGGCTTGCGGGATTGGGGGTTGGAGGCACTGCTTTGCAGTGGTTCCGCTCCTATCTCAATGGCCGGTTCCAGAAGGTGGTGCTGGGGGACTATGGCTCTGCGCCATGGCAGCTATGCCATGGAGTACCGCAGGGGTCCATTTTGTCCCCTTTGCTGTTCAACATATACATGAAACCGCTGGGAGAGGTCATCAGGAGGTGTGGGCTGCGGAACCATCAGTATGCTGATGATACCCAGCTCTACCTCTCGTTTTCCACCAATCCAGGTGAGGCAGTGGCTGTGCTGAACCGGTGCCTGGCCGAGGTAATGGGCTGGATGAGGGCCAATAAACTGAAGCTCAATCCAGACAAGACGGAGGTCCTGTTGGTTGGTGGATCGGGCTTCGGAGAGGGTGAATTGAACCTTGTCCTGAATGGGGTTGCACTCCCTCTTAGGGACAAGGTCCGCAGCTTGGGAGTGCTCCTCGACCCAGAGCTTTCACTGGAAGCTCAGGTAACAGCAGTGGCGAGGAGTGCTTTCCTCCAGCTTCGGCTAATTCATCAGCTGCGCCCCTATCTGGAGAATGACTGCCTTGCGACAGTGACACATGCGTTGGTGACTTCCCGTTTGGACTTCTGCAACGCGCTCTACGTGGGGCTACCCTTGAAGACGGTCCGGATACTTCAATTGGTCCAAAATAGAGCTGCCAGGCTGCTGATGGGGACTGGACGTTATGTTCACATGACTCCAGTTCTCCGTCAGCTTCACTGGCTTCCCATTGAAGTCCGGGCCCAATTCAAGGTGTTGGTTATGACCTATAAAGCCCTAAACGGCTTGGGTCCTGGTTACCTGAAGGAGCGCTTACATCCTTATATGCCCAGCCGCCCCCTGAGATCGGCGGGAGAGGCCCTTCTCCGGGAGCCCTCCATGGAAGAAGTTAGGAGGGTGGTTACTCGGAGGAGGGCTTTCTCAGCGGTGGCGCCTAAGTTATGGAATGCGCTCCCCAGAGAGGTCCGCCTGGCGCCGTCGTTATTTGTTTTTCGGCGCCAGGCGAAGACCTTTTTATTTAAGCAGTATTTTAAATGTTAATATTATTGAATTTTATTTGGCCAGGGCGGCTTGTTTTATAGTGTATATTTGTATTTTATTGTATATATTTTAAAATGTTATTTTAAATTTTTTGTTGTAAGCCGCCCCGAGGCTTCGGCGAATGGGGCGGCATAAAAATGTTTTAATAAATAAATAAATAAATAAATAATAAATAGTTTCCCTTTTAAATACTAGACCCTTGTCGCCTTCCTTTACCCCCCTCCAAAAAAGCAAAGCAAAGCAAAGCAAAGCAAAGCAAAGCAAAGCAAAGCAACACAATGCAAAGATCCTTCCACTTTATTGCCATGGTTGTTTGGGGTGAATCCAGTTCTAAATTCAGTGCCAAGACTGGGGAAGATTGTGGAGAGGTGGGGACATGCCCCCCAGCTGGACTCATCCTAGCCCTCCTTCACAACTGCATGATGTGACCCCTTTCCCATGGGGAGTTCTGGCTTAGCCTGGCTCTGGGAAAGCAACACCATATAATTTTTAGTCACCCTTCTTTACAGCCATGTAGGATGGGCCCTGCAGAGCCTGTTTCCTCCTCCTTGGAGAGTTGGAGTGCAGAGGCTGTGAGGATGAGAGAAGTAGCTAAGGAACTCACCCTTTGAGTTCGTTTAGGGTGGATGCAAATCCTGTGGGGGTGGGAATCTATGTACTGTTTTGCTGCAGGTGATCTGAAGCCTGCAATCCATTCCAAACTTAATCATGAATTCAGAATGCATCGATCCTGTCTCGCTACAAAGTTAGGCACTACAAATGGATAACTTTCAGCCATCAGGCCAACTAATTACAACACTTGAAACAGGACTGAAAATCAACATCGCACTGCCACGTGCTTGCAAAGCAAAGTGATGTGTTTATTTAAGAATATTTGTCAGGAAATATTGAAGTACCCAGCATTAGGAAAATGAGTTCACACGTACCGCATCCCCTGTTGACATTTTACAGTCGTTTTCTCCTAGGAGAGAAAGTAAAGGGGAACTCTCAGGCAACATGAATATAAGGAAAACCCACCTGGGTCAAACCTGAGCATGATCCAGCATACATATGATATTGTCTGGGGATGCCTTCCCCAGAGACCCTCAGGTCCTATTTAGGGATGGGCAACTCTGTCCACTTGTAGGGTTTGGGATATAATCACAAAATCTTAGAATAGCAGAGCTGGAAGGGGCCATGAAGGCCATCAGGTCCATCCCCCTGCTGTTGCAGGACACCTCGTCACACCACCCCACTCAGAGGCCTGCCCAGTTTCACCTTGAATGTCCCCTGTGTGGGAGAGCCCCCCACCTCTCCGGGCAGCTGGTTCCACTGTCGTATTGCTCTGACCATGAGGAAACTTCTCCTGATATCTAGCCTGGGTTGTCACAACTCGAGTAGATTATTCTGCATCCTGCACTCTGGCATCAGCAAGAGGGGATCTTGACCTTCCCCTTTGTGGCAGCCTTTGAGGCACTTCTAGAGGGATATCATGTCCCCGCTCAGTCTTCTCTTCTCAAGGCTGAACATACCATGTTCTCTCAGTCTCTCCTCATAGGGTAGTGTTTCCAAACCTTGGATTATTTCTGTTACCCTCCTCTGGACCCTTTCTCATGTTTCTGCATCTTTCTTAAATCTTGGGGCCCAGAACTGGACAGAGTATTCCAGGTGAGGTCTGACTAGTGAGGAGTATAGAGGAACTAGCACTTCATGTGATTTGAAAGTAAAACTTCTCTTAATGCAGCCCAAAATAGCATTTGCCCTTTTTGCAGCTGCATTGCATTGTTGGCTCACATTTAGCCTGTTTTCCACCATAACTCTGAGCTCTTTTTTGCTTTGAGTTCTTTTGAGCCACATATACCCCAACTCCAGGGAATCTCTCCCTCTAGTTTTTGTGGACTTCCTCCTGTGCTTGACCCAGCCCTTAGAAAATGAGCTGAGGGAAAGTCCACAAACATGCGTGGAATGAAGGTTGTACAACTCGCAACCCTTTTCCACATCAGGTGCAGAAGTTTGAACAAAGGAAGGGGGACCCTGTTTTCGTAGCAGTCATGCAGGAGTCGATGTCTGGCAAGGGCTGTGCTCACCAGGAGCTCATGTCTGTGGGAAACCAGACTGGAGTCCAGGAAGCCCAGCCCAGGGATCCAATGTATTCCCACACCCAAACCAGATTCCCCACACATCCTTATTCTCAGGTTTCATTTTAGAAGAATTCTAATATACGCACAGATGCTGATTTATACTTAGTTTTCATCTTTATTATGCAGCATAGAATCAAACAGTCCATGAATAAATTAAGGAAAATAATCAAGAAGAATTCTATCACATCCCTTTTCCTTCTTGCGCATCCATATCAGGTTTAATGCATTGTTATGATATCCAAGAATGCTAAGATATCTGGTCTTGATTGATTCCAATATTTATATCTATATGGAACTTTTGCTCTTAAGCATTGTTTTCCATACCTCCAATAGCAAGAATAGAAAGCATAAGGAGAGCCAGGATGAGGCCAGGGGTCCATCTAGCATTCCAATACTGGCCAACCAGCTACCCAGGGTCACTCTGGCAGGATGCAGGTTCAATGGCTTGCTCCTCCCAAGTTCACTCCATGCCGCACCTGGCACTGCTACCCAGAGGGAGGTGTTACAACTTTTCCTCCGAGGGGAGTCACTCCAGCTCTCCCATTTTTGATTAGAATCATCTAACATTTGCACAAAAACAGTCATGGTATTGTGCTTCCTCGTTTGCGAACAAGGATCCTTCAAAGCATTAACATACGTGGTGCCATTCACTGGCATTCTCTCTTCACCTGATGCATGAAAGAATCCCGAAGTGCTGTGAATAGGCATAGTTTGATTGCCTATCACATCTTATATCGCTTGGAAAGTATTCCACCAATGTTTTTAGCAGAGTGACATTGTCACCCAATGCAAGTAGAAGTTCATCTAGATATTCGATGCTGCCAGCAAGTCACCAATGGGGATTTATTTTTTTACTTTGGCAATTTAAATTGGGGTATGTATCTTGTGAAATCCCTACCCCAATATCAGCAGCTTGGAATAATCATAATGAAAATATATTGAGGATACATCTGGTATAACTCTTGCTAATTTAATACAGATATATTGTCATTCTATATCAGAATAGTAATATTAAGTTCCTTCTGCCATTCCTGTTTTATGATATTATTTGCTCTCATCTTTCCCTCACAAAATAATATATATTACAATAAAATCCCTTTTTGTCTCTCTGAAATAGCAAACTTTTTGAAAGCTGCATGAGATCAGTTCATATTTACATCTCTAATTATACTTTGAATAACTCCTAATTTGCAAATATTGATACAATGTGAAGGGTGGTTCTACTAATTGGGTGCATGACATTATAATTCTCTGAGAAACAAAATCAATGACTGTAGATACTCTTCCATTAACTTGGTTAGAAAAATCACTTTCATTTTGAGTACTCCGAAACCCGCCTCTTCATTTCCAGATCTTCAAGTAGAAATATTTGAGACCCCCAAGTCTTCCAATTCTTTCCAAATTCCATTACTTATGTTTTTTTTTATTTGGGTAAGTTTCTTTATAGTCACTGTTGTTTAGTTCCACACATCCAATCAGAAAGTGTCTAACTAGCAAATGGTACCATATCCAGGGGGCAAATTCTCCATATTTTCAAAACCATGGTACCAATATTTCTGCACATTTAAATGGCTCCATATCCATCATCCTTTGCACCTTTTTTCTAGTCTTTCTCTAGTTCCAAAGGTATGTCTTGATTTCTGACTCAAATTTATACAATATTTTGTGGGTTATCTTAAATGGAACTGATAAAAAACAAAACAACAATTTTCAGGCATGCTATCGTTCTTGGTACCAGTACTTAATGTAGCTTGTTGATAATTTAAGCCACATGAATATGCCTTACTTAATTTTGTTAAAAGCCAAATAATTTTATTTGCCCAATTCTGCAATTCTGCAATGACAGCCAGTGTGGTGTAGTGGTTAAGAGCATGGGACTGGGACTCAAACGACCTGGGTTCTAGTCCCCCCTCGGCCATGGAGCCAACTGGGTGACTTTGGGCCAGTCACAGACTCTCAGCCCAGCCTACCTCGCAGGGTTGTTGTTGTGGGGATAAGATGGAGGAGGAGAATGATGTAGGCTGCCTTGAGCCCTTTGCAGGAAAAAGGCAGGATATAAATCCAAAAATAAATAAATGAAATGATTAGATATATTAATGCTCTGAGAGCAAATCCCCTGGGTCTTCATTTTTATCCTGTTTGAATCAATTTGATTTCAAGAATTTAAGAACCTAAGGAAAGTCCTGCTGGATGAGACTCAGGGTCTGTGTAGCCCAGTATTTTATTCACACAGTGCACCCAGAATCCCACAGGTGGGATATGATGGCGGCGGCAGCAGCATCTCACTCATGTCCCCTGGCAGCTGCTCTGTAGAGGTACATGGTCTGCCTCCATCAGTACTAACAGGCAGCAATGGCCCTTTCCCCCTGAACTGGTCCCTTCCCCTTTTAAAGCCACCCAAACGGGTGGCCACTGTGACACCTCAACCTAACCCTGAAGAAGCCTTCCTTTGACCTGACTCATAGAAACAGAGCGAGTCAGAAGGGGCCTCCCGGGCCGTCTAGTCTGACCTCCGGCACTGAGAAGCCATCTAGTCTGACCTCTGATTCTGAGAAGCACAGGGCACAGAATAATGGGCTCAAGTTACAGGAAGCCAGATTCTGGCCAGACATCAAGAAAAGATTCCTGGTTATTAGAGCAATACAACAATGGAACCAATGACCAAGAGAGGCCATGGACTCCTCAGTAGAGGCCTTCAAGATGCAACTGGACAGTCATCAGGGAGGGATGGTTTAACTGAGAGTCCTGCAGTGGGTTGAACCCAGTGCCTTTACTGGCCCCTTCTATTATTCAATGATTCTATGAATGTTGCTGGTGTGAACACTTTCCTCGTGTAGAGAGCTGGAGTATTGCTTGTGTCACGTTTCCACAGCGTTTGCTCCATGCTGCAGAGTCAAGCTTGACTCCAGAGGGAAAAGAGACCTGTCTTTTTGCTTACCCTCCTGCAAGGGAGACAGGACCTGCCCTGGCAAGATGGCTTGAAAGGGGCTGGATGGACTTGTGGAAGGCTGAGAATGATGCGATCAAGCTGCTCATTCAGACCTCACCGCTGCTTTGCCACCGCAGCATTTCAAAGAGGTTTGGTGCTGTGTGAGAGCTTCCGGAAGAGGGTGGGAAATTCTTGGATTGGGATGTGTGAGGAATCTGTTTCAGGAGTGCCAGTCCATTGGATTGCCTGGGCTTGGCTCCCTGCACTCCAGTCCATTTGTTGACACCCAGAGCCCCGGTTCCCGGTGAGTACGACCAGTAGTGAAGAAGGTTGCCAGTTGAACAACCTCTGTCCTGTAGGTGTCCTGGGACTTCCTCTCGGCTTGGCTCTCTTTGTACAACCCGGCCGAGCACAAGAGGAAGTCTGCAGCTGCTAGAGGGACGTATTTTGCCAGAGTTCATATCCACCCTACTCTTGGATAGGGAACGGGAAAGCAGAGAAGAGAAAAGGGGCCATAGCTTGGAGGCCATGGACTAAAAGCAGGGGAAGCAAATGGTCAGATAAGACTTCCATTCAGCTATATCCTGAACTAACTGGTCAGTCAGAAAGGAGCTGAAGCTTGAGAGGGGTTGACCAAATGGAAGGCATTTTGAACCTTCACAGGAACCAGACCATGAGGAACCAGACCATGAGGCAAAATCTGCCCAAGACCTCCCACATCCACCCTGTAACAGATCTAAACAGCATTTGCCCTGATATCACCCTGTAAGCAATATATATCTGACTTAAGGTGGGCCTCCAATTTTCCATCCTGGCAGTGCAAGCGCTCCCAGAATCCAAGACAGAGCTTGGCCAAAGGAACAGGCCTGATTCTTGATGGCTGGAGTCTCTGCGAATTACTGGTGGAAGGAAGAAACTCCTCCTGACCCATGCAATGACCCATAGGTGGGGAAGCTTGTGTGACAAGAATGCCACCTGCTTGGGGAATGGATGATGAAACTAACAATGAGGACTTCACAGTGGCATCAACAAGAGATCCTGCCTGTAGCTGCGATGTGACCTTCTCGGCACTTAATATTTTCCTTCCCTCACTTCAAGAGCATCACGCGGGAAAGGTCCTCCTGGCTGCCTTCTCCATCCTTCACAGCATGTTCCTTGCCTTTTTATTCTTGCTCGCTTTTACCACTTATACCTCTTACACCTCTTATGCAATCCACCTGTTCCCCTCCCTTCCCTTTGGGATCAGAACAGGAGCACACAAGCCTTTCTCTCAGAATCCTGTGTGTCTGAAACAATTCCAGCTTTTTATTTATTTAAGGTCAATACTGCAGATCTATTTTTGTGAAATCTCTCCCTTTAATCCATGGCTGCCCCACTCATGGCAGCCTTTGAACCTCCCTGCTGAAGCCATTAACCTGCCATTCTGGAGGGTAACGTCTTCTAAGGCACAATCTGGCAGGCGGTTCATTGAAAGTGAGCTCCGTGTTATCTGCTTTCTGGTTTCTGCTGTGACAGCCTCATCAAAGTCCTCCCATTAGGTGGCAGTCTTACAGAAATAATGCAAGCACAATGTATGCGATTTTTGGTATGTTTGCAGCATACACATCTCTGCATTCCACAGGCAGGGCTGTTTCGTGGCTATATTTCGTGAAAGCAACCAAATTCACCCACAGTCCAGCAATGGAAGCTCAGAAGAGTTGAAGTCATTGCATTCTGGACTCATTGGATTGTGTCCCAGGCCAGATCAAGGTACTCAAACTGTCCCAGGGCACCCCAATGCAATGGTCACGTTCAAAACAATTGAGCATGCAGTTAAGGATTGGTCCGTTATGTGCAACCTTTTCCTTATGCAAAAGACTGATGGAACAGTAGAGCTGGAAGGGGCCAGGAAGGCCATCGGGTCCACCTCCCTGCTGTTGCAGGCCGCCAAGTTACATCATCCCAGTTGCTTTTGAAATGCCTCTAGTGCGGGAGAGCCCATGACCTCTCCTGGCAACTGGTTCCACTGCCGTATTGCTCTGACAGTGAGGAAATGAATCTTCCCGTGCCATACCTTCCCAGAATCATAGGGTCATGGAATAGTAGAGTTGGAGAGGCCAAAGGGCCATCAGGACCAGCTGCCTGCTACTGCAGGACACCAAGTTCAACCATCCCTCGCAGATGGCTGTCCAGGTGCCTCTTGGATGCCTCCAGAGTGGGAGAGCCCGCCACCTCCCTAGGTCATGGGTTCCATTCTTGTACTGCTGTAACAGCCGGGAAGGTTTTCCTGATATCTAGCCGGAATCTGGCTTCCTGGCTTGCACTTTGGAATGTCTGGGAAGAGACACTGGACCTCCTCTGTGTGACAGCCTTGGAGCAAAGGGCGGCCTTTGCACATGGCTCGCTGGAAGGGTTCCCCTTGAGCATCAGGGAGCAGGGGGATGTGCTGCCAATCCTCCCCTTGGCATCACCCTGCGCCTCTGCCCACCTCTCTGCCATCCGTTCATGGAGCATCAATGTCTGCATATGGGGAGCACACAGAAGTGATCCAAGTCCCAAGAAATAATCCCCTTTCTCAATTAAAAGAGGTGGGTTATTGAAAGGATCTGGGATGCTACCCCGCCCATCTTGGACTGAGGGGGCCAGGGGAGTGTGCGCTTTCTTCTGCTTTTTGCCCATTCCGACTCATGGAAACCTCCCACACCCCCGTTCACCCCACCCCAACACCACTGCAGTTCCTTGCATATTTCTGATGTGAACAAACCAGCAAACATACTTCAGAATGTAACGGAACTCAGTGAGCGTGTGACAGTCATTCCTTTGAAACTTCTTCTCCCTCTTGCTTTTCTCCAAATGCCCCGGGTGTTTTCTCTGAGCAAGAATTTCCAAATGGGTCTCAAAGTTCACTTTGTACAGCGTTTGATGGGAACTCTTTCCAAGACCCATGGGAAACACCCAGCTCCAGCTTCTACTGCAAAGGTAGTTTGTGTCTGGACTTTACCACTTGATAGAATTCTCTCCAAATTCCCTGCACACAGATAACTAGCTGGCCATGGAGAATGTTAGGGTCAATCTCTTCTTCCCGGCAGCTAGCTTTCTATGTGGATGGACTTTTCTGCGCAGAAGAAAAGAGCAGGCCTCCCTGTGTCCCCTTACCCTCCGAGTCAACCCAAAGTGGCATCTCCCAGGCACAGCGTGTCCACTTCACTTGCTCCACCGGTGATCCAAATGTCTTCTAAGCTGCCATATGGGAACGACGGCTGCGAGGGTGTATCAACCCTAGAAGGCACTGCTTAGCAGGTTTTCCTTTGTCGGAGGGAGAAATCCTTCTGTGTGTTTCCACATTCTCTGAGCATATATCCAATAGCCAGAGGCTGATGTGGGGTAGTGGTGAAGAGGTAATTTCTTCCAGTATATATTTTTGGCAGGTGAGGAACGTACTGTATTACCAAGATGATAAATGAACCTTTCAGAAACCTGTCGTGTATATAATTGTACATACAGACAAAACAATGAGTTGCTTATTAGTTCAAAGCAGCACTGCAGGCAGCCGGGCAGAAAACAGTGACTGAGACCGTTTCTCGTGGGTGCGCAGGAGATTAGATGGAAACGCCATTGCTTTACCCTGGCAAGGGTTGTTCTTTTCTGTTGTAATAGCAATCAACTGCTTCCGTCGCTATTCCGTAGAGTTGTGACTGGGGAAAGGCAGCATGGGGAATTAGTGCAAACTGCCCCCCCCCCCGGTCAATGGAGACCTGTCCATGGGTCATCCGAAAGTACTTAACCCCACCGAATAGGCTCCCATAACTCAGCTTGGAAGGGCAACTTGCTTGTTCTTTCTTAACTATGCAAGGCAGTGTTCTTGCTCAGAGGAGAAATCTAGGCATTGTGCCTGAAGTTGGAAGGAAGCTCCCACTTGGCTGTGGCAGAATCCTCAATATCCAGCACGGCTCTTTCTTACATCCTTGTCACCCTTAATGAATATTCCAAGGCATCAACTCGATTCAACAGACCAGCCTTTTTTGGCTGTAGGACCAACTTCAGTTTCAGAGAAGATGCCAGGGCAGCATGTTCAGGGCTCCCTCTGCTGGCCAACAGCCCTGGTAGTTGCAGGATTGGACCCACCACCTACAGCAGCTATCTGGGCCTTTGCAAGTGGCACCTGGGAGTCCTGCGGGAAGAGCGCTTCCCTCTAGGTGCTGCCTCAATGATAAAGGTTTCCTGACTTGTGATGGTCCTTGTTGCTATGTAACCCCTTGCTTTGACCCCTGCATCTTTGAACTGTGTTCCAGTTCCTCCAGCCTTGCTGTATCTCTGCTCCAGCCTTGCTCCAGCTGCTCTAGTTCCTCCAGCCCTTCTCCAGTTACTCCAGTCTTACTTCACCCTGGCTCCAGCTTTGCTCCAGTCCTGCTTCAATTGTTCCAGTCTTGCCCCAGCTCCACTCCAGTTGCTCTAGTCTTGCTCCAATTGCTCCAGCCTTGCTCCAGCTTTGCTTCAGTCAGTTCCTCCAGCCTTGCTCCAGCACTGCTCAACCCAAGCAGCAGTTGATCCTCAGTTTGCAAAATGGCAAAGTTTATGCACAGGGAAGCACATAATTCCACGGTGGCTTTTTGTGAGCTTCTCCAAATGGTATTTCATGAAAGTCCAGCATTCATTGATTGATTGACATTTACCCTTTTTTCCAGCAAGGTAACCAGGTTGCTTCTCCTCCTCTCAGAATCATAGAAGCACAGATGCTTCTATAGAATAGTAGCATAGAATAGCAGGGTTAGAAGGGGTCTGAAGGTCATCAGGTCCAACCCCTGCTCAGTGCAGGACACCTAGTTAAACCATCCCTCTCGGATGGCTGCCCAGTTGCATCTTGAATGTCCCCCATGTGGGAGATCTCACAACCTCCCTGGGTCATTGGGCCCATCGTTGTACTTCTCTAACAGGACATTTTCCCTGATATCCAGCCAGAATCTGTCTTCCTATAACTTGAGCCCATTATCCTGTGTTTCACACTTTGGAACAATTGAGAAGAGATCCTGTCTTGCCGCTTTGTGACAACCTTTCAAGTATTTGTAGAGTGCTATCATATCTCACCCCAGTCTTCTCAGTCACCATCTTATCCCACAGTGATTCTGGGAGGAAAGTGAGGCTGATAGGCAGTGACCAGTCCAAGGTCACCCATGGAGGTTCACAGCCAGGTGGGGACAAGAACCTGGATCTCCCAGGTCCCCGGTCCAGCACTCTACCTTATGGCTCCATGTTGGCTCTCCTCTGTGTCATACTTGGGACCAAGCTGTTTACAACATGGGAATTGCTTTAAAGAAATCAAATTCACTCCCTCCCTCCAGTGACTATGCAAAATCCATTCTCCATCATGAGTTGCTTGGATGCCCCCAGGCTCTCCTTTGTATCACTCTCACATTAGGAGATATACATTCTACTCCTTCTTGGCCATTGTCACATTCAGGTTGGTAAAGCATATCACCAAATTTCAGCCTTCTACCTTTTATGGTTTTATAAACCAGAACATGCCTGGGGTACAAAGCATCCCAACATCTGCATAAGGAAAGACCTGAGGGATGCCAATGACTGTACGAGACCCCAAGGAAGGTTGCTACAGCTCATCTTAGTTTCTTTTGAAAGTCAATAATTGGTGCTAACCCCTCCATTAAAAGGAATTAAAATCCACTGAGGAAAGGACTTTCCATGCTGATTTGAATTGAGTAGGCCAAGCCATCATTACGCTGATTGAAGGTCAATGGACCAAGAACTGTGATCTAGACTTTATTGTCATACATAACCTCAGGAAAGATTAAATCTTAAATGCCTGCACTAGCTGAAACCTAAAATCCATTCTTATGTTGGTTGAAGACTCCTGGGGGAAATAGCAATCAAAGAAAGTTCTTTTGTGTGCAGCATTTGCCTTACCAGGGGCAGTTCTCTCTGGGGTCACAGAATGACCCCAGTATGAGTATTGCTAAGTTTGAAAGTAATAGTGGGTGAAGGTAAAGGAGAGAGGGAGGCACCATGCCAAACACTCTGAATTTGCCACTGGAGGAGGCAGAACCTCTCGTCATGGGACCTTTAACTGGCTTGGTGTGCTGGCTGGCCTACACTGTGCATATCAGCCTGTCATGGTTGCCCCTTGCACCCCTCCACTGCCATTTTTTTCTGCCTATATTTTAAAATCTTTGATGGGCTATGGAGCAGAATGAAAGTTTGGTGATGATGATGTAAAAGAAAAGATAAGTAGGGAGACCTTCCTATAACACAGGCCCATAGAGTTGGTCTACCCATTGTTGTTGACCAACCGATCACAACCCCATGGGCAACATTCCTCCAGGCTCTCCTGTCTTCCACCATCCCCCGAAGTCCACCCAAGCTCACACCGACTTTTTCAGTGACTCCATCCAGCCACCTCATCCTCTGCTGTCCCCTTCTTCTTTTGCCATCCATTGTTCCCAGCATCAGGCTCTTCTCCAGGGAGTCCTTCCTTCTCATTAGGTGGCCAAAGAAATAGAGTTTCATCTTCAGGATCTGGCTTTCTAAAGAGCAATCAGGGTTGATTTTGTTTAAGATTGGCTGGTTTGATCTCTTTGCAGTCCAAGGGACTTGCAGGAGTCTCCTCCAGCACCACAATTCAAATGTCTCAAATCTTCAATGCTCAGCCTTCCTTATTGTCCAACTCTCGCAGCCATACATTGCAACTGGGAAAACCCATAGAGTTCTATAAAGAGGGGTTAGGTGGTACAGTCACAAGAAAGTAGACTCAACTGTACCAGTTCAGACTGCAGGTAAAGGATAACACTTTGGATTGTTCTCAACTTTTCCTCGGATCGTAGAAAACCTGACTTCCAGAGGGAAGTATCTAGACCAGCCTGCTATGGGGCCTTCTTAGCATTGTCAAATACATAATTCTAATTTAAAGAAGTCTGATTGGGTGCCATTTAAATTTGAGAGCAAAAACAGTACAGTCTAGCCAGAGGCATCAATTGACTATAAGGACTGTGCCTTTTCTAAGAGCAGCAGCAAGACCAAGTAACAGGTTTTTGAAGGACAGAGTAATGCTGTATAACTATTGGATGATAATTTCACTTAATGGCATTTGTTTCCATGCTTTCTCCTTAAGCAACCTGGCTGCAGGCAAAAATGAGAATTAGAGTGTAGAGAAATCCATGCCTTTTTCTCCCACAGGTTAAAAGTATTTCTGCTAGAGTTCTCCAAACAGAATTAAACCAGGCTTGAGTGCTGGGGAATTGCCCATTAGATAAATTTCTTAGCAGATCAGTCATGCGAAGCACTGAGCCGACCTCCTCAGAGCAAGGCTGGCCTGCAGCTGGTGTAGGTGGCCCATGGATGCTGTAGTGAGGACACATCCACTGGAAAGATATTTCTGACTCTTTCGTAGGTGGATGCCGGTTAAGCCTTTTCTGGAGCAAAGGAGAGATGCTGAGCTCACTGGCTTTGGTTAGCGGTAAGACGCACTGGGCAAAAGAGCCTTCAACTAACTGAGCTTTGATACAGGCCAGAACTTGCCCTGGAAGCAAAAGTGGCAAAAGAGAAGCTGCCATACTCTGGGGACGTCAGAAGAAGGCAAGTCTCATTGGAGAAGACATTCAAGCCAGCAGAAGTTGAAAGCAGAAGAAGAAAAGGAAGGCCAGACATGAGACGGGTTGACTCCATAAAGGAAGCCACAGCTTGGAGTTTCCGAGAGCTGAACAGTGCAGTCAAAGGTAGGACATTCCCGGGTCTGCCATAGGTCGGAGGTGACTGGACAACTCGTGACAAGCTGAGGCTCATGGCAGCTTAATCTGACATCATTTTTTCACCTTTGATCGCTGTCTAGCAGCTCCTTTGATCACTTCCAAGCACTGGCTGTACCAGGTCAAATGAATCCATAACTGACCGCATAGCTAATACAATGCTCCCTTTTCTACCCAAACAGTCCTGGGAGACTCTCCCGTACAGGTAGAGGTTAGAGAATTTGAGCTAGGCCCCATCCTCATGCCCACCTCTTTCCCCACCCTAAAACCCATTTTTAGCATGGTTGCATCTACTTTTCCTGCCCTGGAAGGACCTTCTGCTTTATTGACAGCAGAAGCAGCAGGATGAAAAAAGGGAGGGAGGGAGGGAGGGAGGGAGGGAGGGAGGGAGAGAGAAGGCTGCAATATTCATGGTGGTGGCATCATTATAGCAAGAGAAAATTTGTAGCAAGATAAAATTTTGGAGAAGGAGACTGCAAAAGCATTAGCAGTGGTGGTGGGAGAAGGAAACGAAAAAGAGGAACACAAGCAAACTGCGGGGGCAAGAAAAGAAAACATTTGCAACAATAAATGCCTGTGGACCCAAATGGCTGTGGGGCACCCCCCAACATTTTGTCAGACTTTGGGCAGCCAAGAAACAAACCTGCGTAGGGTAGCATGGTTGACTGGGTATGGCAGGTGTCAGCAGGGCAAGAAGCAGGTCTAATTCCCACTGAAAGGAAACCCCTGGGAGAAAGTTACTGTTTATTTCCATACCTGGAAATAGAATGCTTCTCTTGGAGAACTTCTGGATTGGATGCAACAGCTGCCCACCACTTCTGACAGCAGGTAGCTTGGCTTTCATGGACAGGTATCCCAGTGAAGGTTGAAGGTTATCCTCTGTGCAAAGATCCTCGTAATATGTAAGTCCTCTCCCACATGGATACCCCCTGCTTACTTTTCAGTGAGTCGTCTGTCTGTCTATCTGTCTGTCTGTCTATGGGAAGGAAGCATCTCCTCAGGTCCCTTGATCAACAGAGACTTTAACGATGATGTGCATCTATTATGATGTATTATGCTGGATGGATTATTATGGTGGAGTAACAGTACCTCCAATTTTTCTCCTTGACAAACTTGCAGTGAAACCCACACAAGCGATGTGGAAAACACAGAAAAATGCCACCCAGATAATTCCTGGAAGCTTTCTCAAGCCTAAATCAGCAAACAATTGTGGATTGTCAAAGGAAGGTCATCAAGACTGCTGTTGT
Organism: Varanus komodoensis; assembly: GCF_004798865.1. Taxonomy (NCBI): domain Eukaryota; kingdom Metazoa; phylum Chordata; class Lepidosauria; order Squamata; family Varanidae; genus Varanus; species Varanus komodoensis. Next base: position 794,285 of record NW_025336658.1, read on the forward strand.
GGACAGGGCTTCAGTTGCAAAGCACGTCTCTCAAAAAATGGCAAGCCCTCCTCTTTCTCATAAACCCATAGCAATACAATAATGCCCTCAATGACTCTCGCGTGAGACATTAGCCCATGTCCCTCCAACAAAGAGGGGCCTCTAATGAAGTCCCTCCACCAAAGAGCTGACCAGACCCCAAAAAGTCAAGGAAGTTGAAGCTGTGCTTGGACATCACATGCACTTAGTCCTAGAGGATGCTCCAACATGGCTGGGCTGCTCATCAGAATGAAGATCTGGAGGGGACCCTGAAAGGCAGAACACATTGTCCCAGATGGATGAGCCAGCTCCCCCGACATGGATTTACCAGCTTCCACCCACTGGGCCATCATTCAAGGCACTTCCTTGCAAACAGATGAGGATTTGCTTCTCAGAAAAATTCTGTGCAAGTGTCATGTCAGCCATCATACTGTGCTTGAGGTTGAGCCCTGGGAATGGTGGGAATTGTAGGAAAGTTCCTCGGAAAGTTGAGAGTTGTAGGACTTTCTTCCTATCCAGTCACCCTTAGTGTGGTGGTTGAAGGGACTGGATGAACCCGCTCGGAGTCTGTCTCTCTAGCATCCTTGGACTTCCTCTCAAGTTCAGTCCAATCTTGCGAAGTGAGCCGAGCCAGGAGGAAGTCCACGAAAGCAAGTGGAGGAATGGGTGTGCGGCCACCAACCTTCCACACCCAGGCCATCGAGTGCCTCCCCAAAGAATGGCAGCAGGATGTGGAAGGAGGCCTCTGCTAGGGGTTGTGTGAGGAGCCATCCCTGGTGATCCTGGTGACCAACCTTCCTCCACATAGGTGGGAAGGGATGCGGAAAGGGGCACAGCTTGTGTAGCACATGGGGTCAATTCCTGGAGAGCATGCAGAGAACTCTGGGCACGCCTGCTAGGAATTTGGACTTAGGGCTCCTGCAGAGGGGGCTGGACTCAGGGGAGCAAGCCTGGCAGATCCCATGGATTCTCACCCTCAAATGGAACCCTCTCACCTCCTGGAATTGTTTTCATTTTTAGAAAGAAAACGAGGTGCTCTTTCTAAACCAGGTTCAGTGTATGGCCCAGATTTCAACAGATTCACAACCTGCCTTTTCTCCCTGATCGGTCTCTGCTTGTAGGATCAGACAAGCAAAGTAAACGCTAAGTTCCATGGTGCTGTGGAGTGAGGAGGCAGCAGGTGAATGGAGGTTTTCAGTTTGGCATTGGGCGAGCCCCCGTCTCTGGATTCCTCTTGGATATTTCCGTGGGAGAACAATGAAATTGCAGCAAAATGTCAGATCTCTCTCTCTCTCTCTTTTTAACAGAGATTTTTAATAGAGAGTAATAAGAACAGAGATTGAAATTGTAGCCATCCAGGATACCACAGCAGCTCAACACCTTCCCTTCTGCAAGATACATTTTGCTATTCAGCTCCTGTCTTCTGAGGCAGAAATTAAACAAAAGGTCTCCAAAAGGATACATTTGCATTCCTCAGTGTCTTAACAGTTAGGAAGCACCCAGAATCGTGTCATAAAGTGTAATGGCACAGCGGTAACTCCCCTGCAAGTGAAGTTCCGAATGCCCCACTTCCTCTTTATGGGACTCTTTTCCAATCTTGGAGTAGAGAGCGATAGTAAAGTCCGGTTTCCAAAAGACTTCACAGTAAAGACTTCCCAGCCAAGTACTTGAGCAATCTTTTATACATTATTGCAAGAGGAGCGGCAAGGGTTAAGCCAAAGGTTAATTCAGCAGTACTTCTGGCTTGACATGGTCGTGATATGGTGAGAGCCGGTGCGGTGCAGTGGTTAAGAGCACAGGACTGGGGCTCAAGCGATCTGGGTTCTAGTCCCCGTTTGGCCGTGGAGCCAACTGGGTGTCCTTGGGCCAGTCACAGATTCTGAGCCCATGGGGTTGTTGTTGTGGGGGGGAAGATGGAGTGCAGCAGCAGGAGAACAAAGTCAGCCACTCTGAGTTCTTTAAAAGAAAAAGGCAGGATACAAATCAAATCAATCAATCAATCAATCAATAAAGTTGGGGGAGGGGAGGAGTTACTGGATATCACCCAAACACATCTTTTCAGCTGACTTCTATTTCATGGCCCTGCTCAAGCAGCAGATGGTGAAGGGTAGGAATTGTTGGTCTCATCATCCTCAGTATTAACATTACTAAATACTAATTAATGCTATTAATAATACTATTTCATATCACCCAATAATCAAAGATCTCCAGGCAGTTTAGAAAACCAGTTGAATATAAAAAAAATTCAAATGCAAATTAATAATGCAAACTCATAGGAAATTGATACAACATTTGAACGCCAAATTTAAAAGCCAAATTTAGAAATCCACAAGAGCTGTCTCGAATTAAATCACGGGGCCTATGGAGCAGCTGAGGCCATTCTGGTTGGCTGCATCCTCTTGCAACAATGAGGACTGGAGGCAAGGGAGGGTTCCAGCTCTGAACAGGACACTGGAAGTGGGGGGAATGGCAGCAGCCGGTCCCCGGATGTGAGGCAATGACCTAGTAGCTGGGTTCACATGTAACTACAAGCCATGGTGACTTCCACGGCAGGATGGTCTGCCCTGTTGTCTGAACCCTACTGGGGACTTACTGTCTGGTAAGTATGGTTCCCAGGGAACCATGGAGAGAAACAATAGTTGGTTGAATGGATTCTACACCTCACCAAGGCTTATGGTTGGCAATGGGAAGGCAGCTGGTCTTGGCACGCTTTCCAGAGTCAGGGATGCACCAAATCTTTGGATGAGGAGTTTGATGCTTGGGCAATGGGGAGTGTGGGGACAGATGGAGGAGGAGAGGGAGGTTATCTCAAGGCTCACATTGTTGGGCGCTCAGGCAGACCATGGGAACAGGCAGGGCTTGGGAGAAAAGGGAGGGGACAAGGGAGAGAAGGGGGGGAGGAGCCATGACACAAGGCTAGGCTAGAAGGGCCTGCCATCTAGAAGGCCAGCATAGGTCTTGTAGGCTTGCCCTTCTCCAGAGGGGCACACCCAAAAGGATGGGGCCCAGGGCCAATGAAAAGGAGAGTTCTTGGAAGTAGTTTCTGGTTTGGGTCCAACAACTCACTGTGCTCATGCATGGAGAGTGGCCTTCTTGTGGCTGCAGATGGTTAGCTCTGAATTGGAAATGAAGAGCGATTTGGCAAAGAGACTGTCTGTGGCTTGACTGGAGAAAGGGAAACTCAGCTCCTGATTTGGTTGTCTGAACTCAGAAATGTTGCCATGTGGCTACCGTAGAGACTGGTGAAAAAAGGCAATTTCAGGGACCACTCTAGCCAGCCAGCCAGCCAGCCAGCCAGCCAGCCAGCCAGCCAGTCTGCCTGCCTGCCTGCCTGCCTGTCATCTGTCTGTCTGTCTCATTTAATGTATATGCTGGCCCATAGCCAACAACACTCTCTGGGTGGCTTAATAAAGTAACAGCAAACAATTGGACAGCCATTTAGAAAGATAAAATCCATTTAAAACAATAAATCAGTTAAGATAATAGACCAACAGTTAAAAACTTAAAAGACTATCAAATCCAAAATTTAGATTTTATTTTTTTTTAAAACCTTGGACTATATGCAGAACGAGGAGCAAGAGGCTGTCAGCATTGGCAGGAATGGTGCACCCTGGGATTGAATTTAGTGGCAGAGGCTGATGGGATATGTGCAGGTGGATGGAAGCCATAGGATGAGGGTCTGGCTCAGGTAAGCCACCATGCCACACTGAAATTGCACGGCATGGTTTGCATGACATGTGAATGCAGCTAGAGAGTCCCCCGCCCCTTTGCGCCTACCGAATCGCTCCCCACCACTCCGCTACCTTTGCTGGAGGCGGTACTGAATCCTTCATTCATTTCTGAGATTTATTTTACAGATCTCTGCCTCATTTTGCTCAGAGAGCTCTTCTTGAAGGCCTTTAAAAATACACATTGAATGAAGAAATTGAAGGAAGGTATCTTTTATTGCCAAGTAGATGCTGGAGAAAGATAGAGGTGGAAGGATCTGTCAATTTATCACCCTCTCTAACTTTTCTAATATTCAGTTCATCCCAATCAAAGAGACTATTTCTAATCTTAAGTAGGATTCATCCTGAATACTAAGTGTTTTTTAAGGTATGTGTGAAATCGTGTACACAATTCTGGGTGCCCTTCCTGCTCAGGTGTGTTTCTTTGCACGCGTTTTGATTGGAAAATTCCATTCCAGAATTTGGAGCAGTGAGAATTTTGAGGGCTAGCCAACCTCCCCGAGTAAGAGGTCTCATTGTCATACTCTTCTGGCAGTCAGGAAGTTCTTGGTGTCTTCCCCAAATCTGCTTTCTTTTAACTTGAGTCCACTATTCTGCATCCTGGACTCTGGAATGTCTCTTTCCTTACCAATCTGCATGGCCCCAACTAGATGCTAGAAAATGGCTATCCAGCAAAAGTGCAGAGCATGAGACGTGAGGAAGAGAAGTGGCCCTTTCGGCCACTTGCCCAATCCCCCCAGTCCAGAGGCTTTGGGGAATCTTGACAGGATTGCCCTTTCAGAGGTTCACTAAGGTTGCAACCCCACATTGCTTACCCAGGAATACATCCCATTAATCCAGTAGATCTTATATCTGACTAGACTCGTATAGGTTCTCTGTTAGCTGGCAATGCCAAACACACTTACTGTATGATCATACGCCTAGTTAAAGGGAAATTAGTCCTGCAACTTCTGGCATCCCCCAGTCTGCCCTGCTAATTTATGTTCCATTAAATGTGTCTAGCAAATATATGCCTTGCCCCTTCCACCACCCTTTATTCTATCAGAGGAAGAACTGGAAGCCAGACCCATGCCATGATCTGACCTGGGTCAGAATCCCGAGTCTTTCTAGAATAAAAGAGAGAGCAGGAGGGAGAGGTGGCTGCAGAATGCTTATTTAAACTGTATAATTTATTCCTTCCTGTGTGTTTAGTAAGTTTGAAAAGAGGCATGTCAGCCAAGAAGGCCAGGTCCTGAAGACGAAACTCAAATCCTTTGGCCACCTAATGAGAGGGAAGGACTTGCCAGAGAAGACGCTGGTGCTGGGAACTATTGACGGCGAAAGAAGGAGGGGACGGCAGAGGATGAGGTGGCTGGATGGGATCACGGGGGAGGTGGGTGTGGGCTTGGGTGGACTCCGGGGGACAGGAGAGCCTGGAGGAATGTCTTCCATGGGGTCGTGATGGGTCAGACATGAATTTGCGACTAAACAAACAAAGTCAGCCAAGCTAAAGGACTGGGGAAGACATTAAGACTGGTGTATTCCAGAAGATGCCAACAAGATTGCAATGATGTCCACATTAAACATGGAATTCATGTTTCCTTTCCCTGGGAGGTGACTTGCGTGGCCAAGGGCCATCTGAACCCAACTGGGCATGGGGTGTGCCCCCCACAAAACCAAGAGACACCCTTTTGAAAATGCTCAGAAGTGGAGTGATTGCACGTAAACTCAGGCAGGAGGAAATTAGGGGCTTGTTTCTGACTCAGAGCTGTTGCTTGATTAAAATATGAGCTAGTTTGGCTCCATTTCATTTAGAAAACTAAACGTTTCCAACCACCTGTAGGGCCTTTTTTGGGGTGGGGTGGGGAATTGTCACTGTTGCTTTTACTGTGGCTTCAGCCACCTTTCCTTTAGGTACCAAGGCACTCCATAATTTCTTTTCTCACATTTGAACTCAACATTTTAATTATAGTTCAAAGAACAGCGCACGATTATTAACATTTTCTCTCAACCAGCTAGTCCTGCACTTTACGGTCTTAATGAAATCTAATTAATTTTCCGAGCGGTTGTAACTTTTTTCTGCCCAACTTACTGATTTCCTATTTGACATTCTGCATTAATTAGATAAGAAGGGATGCCCAGAGGGGGGGTTAATTGCCTCCGATAGGGGAGGGGATTTAATTCCTCACAAAATGTCTTTATCTTCAATCAGAGGTGAGCAAGGCAGAAATTAACTGCCAATGTAACGATTTTCCCCTGTATGAAAATGTGCCTAGCATGAAATGCCACAAGCAAAGTATATTTGCCATCTTCTCAGATCTCTCATGTTTTTCAAAGGTGAACAAGATGAAGAGATGTGTTGCGATTCCACAAGGAAATTAGCATGTGAGTTGAAATGAGGGGAAACCCATAAATATGGGCTTAGTTTTGCAGAAGTGAGTCATTGAGCTGCAAATCTCTTTTTATTTCCTGGGAGGCTACAAGAACATTCGTTCTTTATTGTAACTTTTCTGTAGATCTTGGAGATGGTGAGCCTTCCAAGAGAATTTTTCCAAACCCAATGAAACATCTATTATGACACAACAATTCTGCAGGTGTGTGGCTTGAACTGTCTAATTAGTCTCAAAGGTTAGCACGGGTATAAATGGAAGTCAACTTGCACAACATAGCATTTCTTTGAACTTTCCAAACTTCTCAGAGAAAAACCATGAGAAGGGTCACCAAAGATTCACGAGTGGCAACTCACTGCTCAATGTATCTTGAATTAAAGGAAGGATCTTGCAAAGTCTGTGTCTATATTTCTCAATTTTTATTGTGCATTTTGAACCCAAAGTGTTTGTGTGTGGAGGGAAAGAAAATAAAATGTTGCAAGTGTCTTACTTGGACTTTAAATAAATCTGTTATATGACCATGTACACACTGTACACCCCTATGCATTTTATCTGTACTACTATTGCAGATAATTATGGATAAACATCAGCAAAGACAGTCCTAATACCCTAATATTTGTACTTTTGTAGATTGCATCTCAAAACCACTCATTCAAATGCCAAAACTTTAATCAAGTCCCCTGGCCATTGTGTTGCTGTTAGTCGCGAAGTCGTGTCCGACCCATCGCGACCCCATGGACAACATTCCTCCAGGCCTTCCTTTTGACCGGTTTGATCACCTTGCGGTCCAAGGGACACGCAGGACTCTCCTCCAGCACCACAATTCAAAGGCCTCAATTCTTTGGCACTCATTGTGTTACTACAAAGAGTCATTTACCCTTCCAGTGTTGTACCAGGTCAGTGCTAATGGATTCTTCTTCCTTTTTGGACAGCTAAAAGACTAACACTGGAACAAAAGTATGCAAAATCCACATAGGCAGAGAAGTATTAGAAGAACCTCAAGATGTATAGCGGTACAATGAGAAAAAAAAATAAGGGAAGACACATCCTAAGACTGGGAAACCCTAAACAGTTAAAGAAAGACTGAATGTGCTTACTGGAGACATGACTTTGGGTGACTCTTTGGGGAAAAGCTGTTGGTCCCAGTGGGTGAAATTCTGTAGGAGGATTGCCTGGAAAAGAGCTCTGAAGTATGGTGTAGATGAGTAGTCCCTACTCATCGACGGATGGATGCATGCATGCATTCTACTTCCAAGACAGCAAAGAGCCTTGGGAACTGAAAGACTAACCCTTGTATTCTGGCATAAGATTTCATGAACCATAGACCACTTCATCCGATGGCTCGAGCAATGTAGAGGAGTTTAAGTCTTTTATTTAGTATAAAGGATGCTGGCACTGGAGTAAGGGATGATAAAATGCGAAGTTGGAAGGAAATTCAGCACAGAAAGTACTAACACGACAATCCTATGATTAGCTGTGGTCATTTAGAGTCCTCTATATAGGTCAGCTGACACACACAGGATGGCTGGCTAGCTAGCGAGCTTGCGTCATGAGCTGGGTTTTCCTCCCTTCGCATATTCAAGGCCACAGACCACCCTTTTGCAAAAAGCTCTGTATTCACCAACATATACCCAATCAACTCAATCAGCACAGACTGTATCTCTGAGCGTGCACAGAGCAGTTTGTTGAACCCAGTCTAAAGAACTACTTACGGCAACCCTCCTTTTGAGTATGTCTGGGCCTGAGTCCTTCGGGAGGCCTGTCTGGAAGTGAGCAAACTTTTCTCTGCAGGCCAGTCCTCCGGTTGGATAACTCTCCTATCCCGGCACCACGTTATGGGGTCAAGAGTCAAGCCAGGTTCATCCGGCTCTGGGAGCTCCTCTTCCAGGTTCCACCATGCCCTTCCTTGACAGTCCCACTTGGCGCCATCTTTCACACTCTCTACCATTCCACTTCCCTGCCAAACCATTTGCTAGCTCTCATCGAGTAGCTGCCAATTCCACTGAGGTGCAGCTTCTGTGCGGAACAATTCTGGCTGATTGGTTGCCGCATTCTTTGCCTGTATTCTCCACTCTTTCTGTTTCAGAATCCTGGTACCGGTCCATCTGGGTGCATGCACAGGATTGCCCGTGTGTAGACAGGGACACGTAGGAACAGGGCTCCCTCATGGTCTTGTCTTGCAAGAAGGCTCGCAGGTCAGTGATGCCGATTGCAACAGGCGCTCGACAGCTCGCTCGTCTCAGCCCAGCCCATGTCCTCCTCACCGCCGTGATGGCCAAGCAGCAGCAGCTACTGATGCAAACACACTTCCTTCTTCTGGACCGCACAGACCCTGAACTTGTACCACCTGGCGCACCATCTCTTGTTTCCTCAGAAACCACTGCCTTCGGGATATTACTGTATCTTGTTCACAAGGTAGTATAGAATTCTTTTGCAGGGTAAACACACAAATGCCACATTGAACCACCATTAGCAGACCTAGAAATATTTATGGATTTATTTAGCAGTTAGCAGCAGGGCCCATAGCAATTAATATATTTTATTTACACTAGTCAGGACTGATAATGGACAACTAATAGGCATGTTTAATTGGCTTTTAACTACGGGTGTCTTGTTAGACCTGGGTGCTTTTGCTGCTACTGCCTGCTAGCCCAAAGGCAGTAGTATTCCTGGAGATTTTGACATGACTTTAATGTGTTGGTGATTCTAATTACACTTTTTATTGCTTATGCAAATTCACACTCATTTACATGCCAAGGAAAGGGTCAGCGGTTGGGACGGCACCAAATGTTTTTGCAACCAGATGCTCGTGAGTGACAGCGGTGACGAGGGAATTCCCCGTGGTTGTGTGAAAAGAGCATATTGTGTGGGGACACTCGGGCTGAAAATGCACAGCCAGGAAGTGTGATCCTCCGCTGAAGCAAGGCAGCCTGTTAGCTCCGCAGCTCTGGACCATTCTCGGGCCGCCCACTGGGCTGGGCTGGGCTGGCCAAGGTGTGTGCCAGATGGTTGGCAGCAGAAGCGGCAAATGCATCCAGGCAGCATGGAGAGGTACCCCGTGTAAGGGCAGGGACAGGGCTGGTGGCCGGGACAGGTAGAAAGCCGAGACCTGGGTGCAGGTGCGAAGCCAGGTCTTGCAGCTCAGTAGGTCTAGAGGCATGGGCAGCAGGCCAGGGCCAGGGCCGAGGCAGCAGGCAATATTAGACAGGCGAGAGAGGGGGCACGGTCCAGGAGCAGTCCAGTGGTCTGACGCCAGGGAAGCAGCCACATAAAGGTGGTCCAGACCAGAGGGGGCTGGAGCAAGCCGGGACACAGAGGAGCAGACTGGGGCAACACAGGATGAAGCAGGAGCAGGAGCGAACTGGGACAAGGCAGGAACCAACCAGAGCAAGGCAGGAGCAGACTGGAGTAAGGCTGGGGCAGGGCTGGAGCACAAGGAGCCACCGGGACAGCTCGCATTGCTGCGGCAATGAACATCAGTGCCAGAAAGCCTTTCCTGCTGCACTTCCGGACCTCCTGCCGCACTGCATAGTTGCAGGAGCCTGCAAGGGTGCTTCCGGTTCTGCAGGCACTTGCAGGGTCGGTCAGGCCCAGATCCTGACATCCTGGCACAATTGTTCTTGCCCCGTGGTGGGAACATGACCCATGGCACGCTGCAATCTGCTCCCACTTCCTTCTGCCGCAGCAGTGTCGGATCTGCGGAGAGCCACGTGGCTGGAAGGAGCGGTGTGCTGCACCAGGATCTCGTGCGAGGACTCGGCCACTTCTTCCAACCACGCGGCTCTCTGGAGGGCTCACATGGTGGTGGCAGAGGGAAGGGAAGGGGGAGGGGGTGCTGCCGAGGAGGCAGAGGGGGCTTGGTCCAGCAGCTCCACCGGTGGTTGTCTTGTGGGGTGGACAGTGGGAGAGCAGCTGGCTGTGCGCTCTGGGGCACCTGCCGGGGGCAGCAGGGCAGCGGGCATGGGCCCCGTGGACCGTCTTGGTGGGGACGGCCAGTGGGACGATGCACTGCTGCTTGCACTCTGCCCCCTTGTGCTGGACAGCTCAACCTGCAAGATTTCTTGTTAAGCAACAGGAAATCTTTTTGCTGAAGAACTCCTTATTTCCAAAATGCAGCGAGCTAACTATTGCTACCAAAAGCTGAGTCTCTGCATGCACAGGGTGATTCATTGAACCCAGACTAGAATCTCCTTCTGACAGCCCTCCTTTTCAGTAACCCTGGGCTCCACCCCTCCAGGAGAGGCCCTCCAGAGAAGAGCCAGCCTCCTAGATCAATGCAGACCCTCTGGTTGGCACGCCTTTCTCTCTGGACACCATGCCATGGGGCCAGAGACCTGGCTGAGCTCCCTCTGCTCCTCTCCCATGTCTCCTCCAGGCACTTCCAAACCCTATCTGTTCCCATGGTCTACCTGAACACCTGGCAGCCTTGAGATAACCGTACCCTCCTCCTCCATCTCAATTCCCACACTCCCCATTTCCCAGATTCATGGAACCATGGAATCATGGAACAGTGGAATCGTGGAACCGTGGCATCATGGAATCATGGAATAGTAGAGTTGGAAGGGCCATGAAGGTCATTTGGTCCAACTCCTTGCTGCTGCTGGATACCAAGTTACTCCATCCTCATCCAAGGAATTGGTGCCACCCTGGCCCTGGGAATTGTTCCAAGGACAACTGCCTCTTCGATTCCCAACAGATGACCTCCTCCTCTCCTACTGAGAGGAGCAGCATGTGGCTGGATGCCATAGTTTATTTATTTATTTGGAGTTTTTGTATGCCGTCCCATTTGCATGAGCCTCGGGAAGGCTTCCAATACAATAAACAAACAAAGCATATAAATAGTACATTTAAAATCTGGATTCACCCCGGCTGTAGAATTAAAATCAATAAATAATATTAACAGTTATTGAAATATTGTTTAAATAAAAAGGTCTTGGCCTTGTCCTATAATTTTAATATCCTCCCCCCATGGTTTCTGACATAATGTCATTCCAGCGTGATGCTACTTTGGGGGAATTGTGGGGAAGGGATTAATGGGTCAGGAAGCAAGGACTTTGTGAACTGCTGTAAAAATGTCAGCTTTCAGCTTTGTGATCAAATGACTCCATGACACCATGGCCAGATTGTCTTTGCGCTCACGCACAGTGGCCTTTGTGCAGACAGGCTTTTGCACTGAATGCAGAGTTGCCCAATGAGAACAATCCAGACGGAGCCTCAAATTCCTTTCAAAATTACCCAATGGGTTGTCATCATCAAGCAGTTAATCTGTATTAACAGCCACGATGGAGTCACAACACAATCTGTCTCAACGCATGCTACTTTCTCTAGCTTCTCTAAATAAAACACTCGCACACACTAGAAACACTTTTAAACCTGAGGCACTGCAACGGATTTGTTGTAAATCCACAAGAAATATTGTGCAGCCACCTATAAACAGTCTCAGCCTGACATTAGTTTGCTGCATTGTGATGGTTGTGCAACGGAATACTTACTTGCTTAACTTTCTCTGCTCACCATACTTTTCCGGAAAGCTTTCCTAGGATGTAAGCAGAAATATACAGCTTCTTCCATGACAGGGTCATCGAAGCCCATCATCCAGGCTGTTTGACTCATCCAGTGGGCATGTGGTCAGGCGGTGGGGGCAGAAAAGTGGGGGAGAAGCAGAGAAGCATGGACAGACCAAGATTTCCCAGTGCCATTGCCGGCTTCCTCCTGCCTTGTCAATACTGTTGCACGAAAGTTTCATTGCTGCTTCTGAAACACTTGAGGGAACGTGTCTCATAGCATCCATCCAGTTCAGTCTGTGCAACTTTCCCTGTTCTGTTGGAACCCAATTTCAAATGTGCAAACATTTCTAAATCAGCCCCAGCTTTGTCGTGGGAAAGCACTGCACACATTTGGGGATTTCTGTTCATCTTTCACTCCCATCCCTGTCCAATTTGTGCAACTCTTCCCAGTTGCACAAAGTCAACGGCGATCATAAACGTGAGCCTAACTTGGGTGCAAGATAAGCAGTGAGAGGAACGACATGTATACCGATGAACTGATTTTAAAAAAGATCTTGGACTGTGCCGAAATGGACAGACTGACTTTGTCTCTGAAGGAGAAAGAAGATACAGACTTCTATCAAACTTGGAATTCCTTTTATTACTGGCTAGAGAAACCGGACTATGCAGATTTAAATATGTTTATGGATTACCATACCAAGAAAAAGCTTGGGGGGCTGACCCAGTAGGTTTGATGTTTTTTGATGATTGAGGATTTTTTAGTTTCTTTCTGTTAGTTTTGTTAGTTAGTGGAAAATAACAATAAAACTTATTTTTTTTAAAAAGAGAATAATTATATGTAGAATCAAAATTCTACCTGTAATTACTGCGGCAAGGATTGTATTTGCCCAACATTGGAAGAGTGAAGAACCACCTGCTGATGAACTGATTTTAAAAAAGATTCTGGACTTTGCTGAAATGGACAGGCTGACTTTGTCTCTGAAGGTAAAAGTGGATACATACTTCTATCAAATTTGGAACTCTTTTTATTATTGGCTAGAGAACGGGACTATACGTAGATTTGAATATGTCTACGGATTGCTATTAAAAAAAGGGGGGGGGGCTGACCCAGTAGGTCTGATGTCTCTGATGATTGATGTTTTTTAGTCTCTTTTTTTAGTTTGTAGAAAACAATAATAAAATCTATTTTTTAAAAAAAGGAGTAAGAGGATGTTTGTGACACACTCATTCACTGACTGTGGAAGAATCCAGTGCAGAGCCTACCTCCAAACCTGAATGAGTGGGCACCCGCTCCCTGGGAGTTATCTAATGAAAAATGATGAAAAGCAGAATGCACATGGTCCCAACTGCATAGAAACTGAATTTCCACTGCACATTTTTTTAACATTTGTGCAAAATGTGTCCACATATCTGTGTGAATGTGAGACTGAGGGAGAGAGAGACTCATGGGGATTATAGAGTGACCAATCAGAATTGTAAGGATGATGGATAAAAATATTTCACAGTGGGGGAAAGAGAATTAAATGAAGAAAAATGAACCTTTCCTATGAAAAGCACTCATTCCAATAAAAACTTTTGGAGCAGGGGGCATGTATTCCAAAACTCTCATGCTCTCTGGCCTGATACCTGAAAGAAAAAGGACTGAAGAATAAGCACCTGCCTTTATCTCACTTCCTCAGAAGTTAAATAGCTGCCACCAGCAATCCCTGAGAGAGAGAGAGAGGGAGAGAGAGAGAGAGAGATTGTCCTTTGCTTCTGCAAAGAGGGACCACCCCTAAATGTGAAGGTCAGTGCATCTTTCAAGAAAAGCTCTCATATCTGTAAGCATATAATTGTGCTCATCAGAAAAAAAGCATGCTAAAATGTGCATTCTGGGGGAAATGCATGGGGGATGTATACATTTAGGTGTGCACTATCAAAACATACACTAATTGCAGCAGTCAGCTGCTCCGAAGTCCCCACCACCCTGTGGCTCCAGGCTTTCAATCCTCACCCAATATGCACTGGTCCCAAATCCTGGGCCAGACACGGGATTCAGCACATGACAACCCAAGTGTTGGTCAAAAGGATATGGGATGGAAGGTACTAAAACCGTGAAAATGCACAAGGCATAATTGCATGAAGAAGGGGGAAGGGGAGTTGGAGAGCATTACAGATACGGTTGCTGGAAAACACAGTCCCCCGAGACCCCCAGGCCCTGTTGGCCTCCTCCAATTCAAATTAACAAAGCTTCCCTTTCCATAGCTAGATGCAGACGTTATACCTGTCACAGAAGCAAAGAGAAGGAGCAGCACAGTGTTCTTCAGCAGAGCACCTGGATGCAAGGATGGACCCCCTCCCCAGGAAGGTACCCTGAGCTCCTGCTGGCTCCCTTCTTTTATTCCTCTGTGTCCATCAGATAGGGGTGACACCGCAGGAGAGATCGCAGGAGAGGACCGTTTGCCCTTATTGCCCCAATCTCCTGCCGTCCCTTTCTCCTTTTGCCATCTATTGTTCCCAGCATCAGGCTCTTCTCCAGGGAGTCCTTCCTTCTCATTAGGTGGCCAAAGCATTTGAGTTTCATCTTCAGGACCTGGCCTTCTAAAGAGCAGTCAGGGTTGATCTCCTCTAGGACTGACTGGTTTGATCGCCTTGCGGTCCAAGGGACTCGCAGGAGTCTCCACCAGCAACACAATTCAAAGGCCTCAATTCTTCTCTATCAGGGTGCAATGGAAATAGAGCTCTCTTGAGATGGACCAACAAGAGTGTTGTCTACTTCTTTCTGGAGAAAAGCTTCCTGCATGTCCTCCATCTAGTCTTCTCTCAATCTATGAACAGCACCCAGCAAGTCAAGAAAAGAGAGCCAGGCTGCTTGGGCAGCCCAATCCAGAGGTTTTGTACCACCTGCCAATCACAGGGCGTGTTGCTGCCTTCAGCCTGATTCTCACGACTCTGGAAGTAGATTCCTGGGCATGAACCTGGACGGCTCTGCTAGGCCAGGTAAAGGCTGCACAGAGTGAATAAATTCAGGCCAATGCTTTGATTCTCAAGAAGGCACGGATATGATTCAAGCCTCTTGATATGCTGGGAAAGGAAATGCTGGCATTGTATACATGTTTTTTCACCTTGCCATTTTGCACTGAAAGTACATTTATTATTATCGCCAGGTTGCCACTTGAGAATAGACTGCTGAGCTGACCTTTTCCTTTCAAGGCACTGCATTTTATCAACAAAAACACCAGTTCTTCATTCTTACTTCTTAAAAAAATGCTCTCCCCATTTCAGAGGGGGAGAAATAGTCTGAGGAATCCAAAAGATCTGGGACAGGAATGAAGGCTAAAGTGTATGTGGTGATTCATCCTAGCAAATCCATTATCTTCCCAGCACAGTAAACTGTGAAGAAGGGGAGCAGAAATAAGATGCAAAATCTGCTCTTTAAAATGTTATATCAGGGCACAGTAACAGCTCATTAGATAATACAAGGCAGGTGTAATTGCCCAGAAAAGATGCACTTTCTACTAGTAATGCTTAATTTCTTCTGTGCTCTTTTCCTACAGCTAAAACTACCCAGGAGGCAAGATTACCATGGTCCTTTGTTGACAAAAAAAGAAAGAAAGAAAGAAAAATAATGCCAAAATATGGAAAAACATGCATATTACCTTTTCTTTCTTCTAGGGCTGGGGGTGCAAAGAGATCAAATCAGTTGATCCCAAAGGACATCAACCCAGACTGCTCTTTAGAAGGCCACCTAATGAGAAGGAAGGACTCACTGGAGAAGAGTCTGATGCTGGGAACGATTGAGGGTAAAAGGAGAAGGGGATGACAGAGGTTGAGGTGACTGGATGGGGTCACTGGGTGGTCAGTGTGGACTTGGGTGGATTCCAGGGGATGGTGGAGGACAGGAGAGCCTGGAGGAATGTTGTCCATGGGGTCACAAAGAGTCAGCCATGACTTTGCCACTGACCAACAAGGGCTGGGAAATAGGTCAGTGTCATCTTTATCTATCTATCTATCTATCTATCTATCTATCTATCTATCTATCTATCTATTCAAAGTTTCTGTATGCCGTCCCCTTGCTATATAGCCTTGGGACGGGATGAGGCTGTATAGTATCTTATTATGTCACTTCCCAGGTTCCTTCTCTTCTGAATATAACTAACTTAACAAATTCTGGCAAATTCTTAACAAAACTGAAAGGAATGGACTTCCTTCCTTTTGCTGCTGCTAATGTAATAGGCATTCCCACCATGGAGAGGGCTGTGACATATTTGCTTGCTGTATAACTGTTAAGTAAAGGGAGTTTGCCAGGGACAAGGAAAAGAAAATTTTAAAAAAGAGTGGTGACCCTAATTTAAGACAAATATGGTTGGATACACAGGAAATCAAAGTAAAACCCTCAAAACCTTCAGCCTAGATGCAAGGAACCGTCAGTTTGTTTCTCCCACATTACATCTTGCACATCTCCAACTCTTTTTGTCTTGCATACAGAGTACTTGGCAAATTTTGGTCAATTGCCATCAAAAGCCAAATGATACGAAATTTTCACACATCCCTAGTTGCATCTAAGTGTTTCCTAAGACAAGCCCATTTCCTTTTCTATGGGCTTCTAATGCCCAAAGTTTTGCTGCTGGTGCTATTGGCATTGTTGTGATCTCATTGGATGGAGGCATCCATCTCTCCCATGCGTTCAAGCTGCTGGATCTCTGACAAAGCAAAAGAGGGGATTTTGGCCTCTCCATCCATCTTCCTTTCTTCCCCTAGATGGGTTTCTGAGCTGGTGGGGGAGGAAGCTGGGGAGGGAGGAGCAGTGGGGCTTCACGTGTTCTGGCCATGCATCCCTGCTCAGCACAATGCCCTCCCCAAAGTTCTCTGAAGCTGCTTTTACAGCCTCATAATGCAGGTTCCGTGGTTTCGTTCCTGGTGGCCATGAGCAGGCATGGGAGGAGAGAGGGGCCAAATCCTGGAGTCCGCCTTCTGAGTCCTCAGTGGTGTGGGGAGCTTCAAAGAACCCTACTGTCCTTGGACACACTCCAAGAACAGCAATAATCTGTGGTGATGATGATGATCTGGAAAGCTTGATTTTGTTGCTCATCTCATTCTTCCATGGCCAGGTTCTTTCCATCCCAACTCCAGATTCCAAGTAGAATTTTTCACTCTGTGTGCACATTTTTCAAATGGAAACATTTTTCACATGTGCACCCCCACTGGCTAAATTGTATTTGTGTTCAGTTTAGAAACTTATGCAATTTCATTGTATATTTTCAAACACGTGCATGCTAATAAACACGTTTTGTGTGTTTCGGAGAACGCACTGCAAGCTTGGAAAATTTCTGATCTTCAAAAGCAAGTTGTGTTTGGATGCACATTCAGTCCTGGGAGGTACAGAAAAGGATAATGCTCTCAATGGAGAGGACTTCCAAGCTCTTCTGAATAGCAAATTCAATGTTTCTGCAGCAGAGTCAAGCGCTGTTCTTGGGAAATGAAGATATGGGCACCTACTGCTAAGTTTTTCCCTTGCAGGGGACACAGAAATGTGAACGAGGTCACTCTTCTGTGACACCTATGATGTTGCAGGTCTCACATTCTTGTTAGTAAAGTTTCCCTCGAGAAAAGCAGCTTCACCCCACCCGCTGGGACGGTGGATAGTTGTCGCTTCAAGAAATCTTCTGTATGCCCCGAATAGCCTTATGTTCTCTCGCCTCCACACATGCTCGATGCGTCTCCTCCTGACCTTTTCTTGTTCCACTGTCGAGGGTGAGATCTACTTTTCTCATTTGTCCATCAGCACAGAATCCATCCATCCTCATTTGCTCCTTGTGTGATTCCTGAATTCCTGCTGGTTCATAAGCAAGGCATGGAGACTCCGAGAGCTCACCGAACCAGACCTTGCAGACTCTGCCTCAACTGAGGATGCTGCGAAGGCACTGGGGCAGCAAATTGAGTGAGCCTTACTGTGACGCTGGAAGGCTGGGGAATGGGTGTCGAGACATGCCAGACTGAGAGTGCTTTTCCTCTTTGCGAACATCAAGTTGTCGAAGTTTTAAAAAACCCCTTGCGCTGCTTCTCATGCTGAGATGTGGACACCCCGTGATGTTAGTTCCAGATGGCGGCCAGCACACTGAAACTGCAGAAGACAATTTTACAAGGATTTCTCTCATTTGTTTATGGCGACCCCAAATAGGCAAACATGGCTTTGTGTCAGCTGTTGATGATCTAATTTGGGATTCTTGCTGACACGCCAGAAAATCCGATCTTGCTTCCCCACTGGTTTGCCATCAAGAGTTGTGTGCAAAGGACTGTCTGGAGTCCGTTTTACTGACAGAAGGGCAAAGATAAGCTAACAAGGTGAAGGCAGGTGGCTCTCCCAGCAGTGCCTCTTCCCCATGGGGGAAATACCAGGACACAGACACTTAATATCAGATTTCTGTAACTAGGACCCTTGATGGGGGTCATCTTGAGTCAATACCTGGAGTCTTGGACTTGTGAGTTAATCAGCTGGTGCTGCCTTTTCATGTGGCTAATTGTTAGCCAAGCTTCCTTTGCATTGGTAAATAGGAACAGGTCCTTGAGATCAAATCACACCAGTCCTTTTTCAGCTGCAATGGCTATCTGTTGAATCCTGAGCCCAATCCAAAGTGCTGATGTTAACATTCAAAGCCCTAAACAACCTGGGGACAGGTTACCTAAAGGATCGCCTTACTCCATACGTTCCTACCTGGACCCCAAGATCATCAGGGGAGGGCCTTCTCTGGGAACCACCTCCAAGGAAGCTGGTCGCACTCCACCTCCGAAACATGCTGGCCAGAGTGCACTTAATGGCGGAGTGGCGATTTCCATCCCAGCTTCCCCAGACCCAGTCAGATGCTCTGACCACTGTGCCCCTCTGGTGCATGTAATTCTATGCCTCCCCCCTGATTTCTCTGGGTGGTAAGAAGTTTCAAGGTTGCTGTATTTACCTGAAGCTCTTGCAAATATGAACCTTGAAACTCCGCCATTAAGTGCACTAGGTGACTTGCAGGCCCTGGGCAGGTCTCCAGCTAATGTCCCACACCGTGAGAGTGCCAGGGCAAAAAAGCATGAAAGCAGCTGGGCATGGTAAGAGTCTGAAGGAAGGTCAATATGCTGAAGCTGGTGCCGCAACACACTGTGCTGGGGGCCCTATCTGCCCAAGGAGGCAACGTTCAACCTGCTCTAAATGGGGCCACACTTTCCCTGAAGAACATCCACTGATGGTGCCACTCACCAGCTCGGTCTTGTCACTGACGTTCCCTCCACCATTTGAGGCTGATGGCCCGTTTGTGGCTCCTCCTGAACAGAGGAAACCTAGTTGGTGATCCATGGCCAGTTCAACTCAAAAATGAATGGCCAGAATTTATCGTTTGTTTGGTGGTCTTTGAAGACTGTCCAGAAATGACCCTCACGTAGCTCCACGGTTACCAGGCTGATGACGAGGGCTTCATAGCATGTAGTCCCAGTGCTCCCACAATTGCATTGGCTCCAAGTCCACTTCTGGGCACAATTTAAAGTTCTAGCAGTGACTGGAAAAGCCCTGTAGGGCCTTAAGGTTGCCTGTGGAAGTCCTTCTCTGGGTCCCAGAACCATCCGACGGGAAGCATGGCAAGATGTGAGAGGACCTGTTCAGCCATGTCGCTCCATGTGCCTCCTGGCCTCTGGAAAACCCTTCTTCTCCCCCTGTCCAGTGATGCAGTGGCAGACTTATTTTATATTGTTAATTTGTTTTATATTTTGAATGTATTATATTTTAATTTTATGTTGTGAGCTGCCCCGAGGCTTCGGCGAATGGGGTGGCATAGAAATGTTTTAAATAAATAAATAAACAAACTTAGAAGGGGGAGGGGCTTCATGATGGTCAGAGCCACCCTTCAAAGCCACGCCCCCATCCAAGCCACACCCATTCCAAGATTATGCAACCTAGGATTACGCAATTAAAAAGAGCTTTGTCACTTGGTTTGAATTTCTGTAGAGTAACGATTGCAAGATGAGGGCATCTCTTTTTGAGGTGAAATAATGACAGCTTCTAGAAGTTATTTTTTATTATTTATTATGAATGAATGTTATTTTAATTACATTCATACCTCGCCGTACAGCCAGAGTGGCTTATGTGGAATTAATCAGGCAGTTCCTGCCCAGAGGCTTACTATTTTAAAACACAACATACAAGGGAAAGGGGACGAGGGAGTGAAGAGGAAATGAGGAAACTCTGGCATGAATTACTCACGCTTATAGAAACATACGCCGTGCAATTCTCCCAAGAGCACCAGTCCAGGTTGACAATCACTGTTGGGTTTCCTTTAGTTTTCCGTGGCCTTTGGAACCACTGACCTTGCGTGTGCAGATGTGTGGAAGACCCTCCATGAGTCCAGAGTCCATCATGCAGGGGTTCCACTTTCTCAAATAACTAGTAATCTTTTACTGTGCTCTCATTGGATCCGTGCTGAATCATGCAGAAAGCAGCCTAGCTGGAGTGAGAGGAAACAATTGGGATTGTGGTGGGTGAGGTCAGAAGGGATGCGCTCCTATGGAATGCGCTCCCCAGAGAGGTCCGTCTGGTGCCGTCGTGATTTGTTTTTCGGTGCCAGGCAAAGACCTTTTTATTTAAAACTTATTTTAAATGTTAATTTATTATGTAGGATTTTTTTAAAAAAAATTAAGCCACGATGCACCGGGTTTTAATATTTTTATTGTATAAATTTTATATGCTTTTGTTTGTTTTTGTTGTGAGCCGCCCTGAGGCTTTGTTGCGATGGGGGCGGCATAGAAATGTTTTAAATAAATAAATAAATAAATAAATAAATAAATAAGGGATGGGAGGTCATTTTAGGAGCTGCAAAGGTGAGCTGACCCCACGTTGCTGAGGAGCAGAAGCTGACCATGAGTGAAAGTGTCCGAAACACACCTGCATGCCTGGCAGGCCTCTCCTTATAAGTACAGTAGTTTCCAGGAACTGTCCAAAAAAATTATCCCTATTCTTAACCCATTGAATCTGGGACTCCAACACCGTGGCAGCTGCCAGCCACGAACCAGCAAAATTAAGTCTCTTGGGAGGTGGGGGTCAGGGATCCAGTGACCCCCACAATAAGTGAGGCACCCCAACCCCCCAAGGGTCCTCTTGCCACTGTTCCCCAGGCCTTTTCAGAGTTTTGTTCTCCCTGAAAATCGTTTCATGCAGTTCCCACTTTTGTTAGCAGTTACGCAATAATTCAGATAGACTGCGTTTTGTTGGTATTTAGGAATATAATAAAAATGGGCTTATAATGATTCAATCTTTCTTCTAGTCCAATACAGGCAACACGGACTGGCAGCAACTTTCAGGGTTTTGGGCAAGAGTTTGCCCAGTCCTTCCAGGGAATGTCGCAAACCAAACCAAATACAAACTGGAGCTTTGGCATGCAAATCCTGCGTTCAGCCCAGCTAAGCCATCCCGAAAAAGAGAAAAAGAACCAGCCCTCACTTGTGAAGGGAGGGATATGTTTAAAGATTGAGTAGAACAAATTGAACTCTGGTGCCGGTCTCTGGAGTAACAACCATGTCCATCACAGAGGCGGGAATGTGGGACATACAGATAGTTCTTGCCTAGGAAGCAATACAAATTCTGGTCCCAACCTTGTTTTTAGAGTACAGTGAATGTGCAGCCAGGCAGACTTTTTGCTCTTCTGTTGCAGGGGTTGATGGGGAACCCATGTGAAAAGCAAAGAATACATTTTCAAAGCCGAGCGCCAGCAAATTGAACAACACTGGAAATTAAACACAAGTGAGAAATGGGACTTGACGTGTCTGAAATGGAACTCTTAGTATACAGTTTATGCATCGTAGGAAGAATCAGCCCTTCCTCACCCATTGCCCATGCAGTTTTGTCTCATTCTGCTCTTCGGAACAGACGAGACGAAAGCTGTCTCCTCTCGCATAAACAAATACCAAGGAAGCGTGGATGGCGGAGAGCGGAGAGACAGTTAACGTTTGCTTTGAACAAAGCATTCCCATTGTTCTGTCAGTGGCTTCTCACATTTAAAAGCCTGAATAACTGATATTGTGTGATGTGTTAGAAGATATAAGCCCTCAACACAAGAACATCAGTAGAGCCTTGCTAATCGGATGAAAAGTCCATCTAGTCCAGCCTTCCCCAATCTCATGCCTTCCAGACGTGTTTGGACTGCAACATCCAGAATTCCCCATGGCTCTGCTGGAAAAGAATTCTGGGAGTTGTGGTCCAAATGCCTCTGAAGGCCACCAGATTGGGGAAGGCTGGACCAGATGGACTTCTCATCTGATTAGCATGGCTCTACTGATGTTCGTGTGTGGAGCAGTCCAGAAATTTGTTCACACAGTGACCCAGTAGCATCCCACTTGTGCTGCTCAACAACTGGTGTGCACAGGCATATGGCCTCCAGACCTTCAACAGACCTGGTAGAGGCTTACCAGAAGGAGGTCAGGGATGGCAAAGGTCCCCATCAACATAGGCTTGGCTTGGCTAACCTTCAAGGCTACAGGTCTCCATCCTGGGGTTTTATATGGGTCATCCAGCAGTGTGCAATCCACTTGGACCTGAGCGTTGCCCGATAGGAGTACACAATACTTTGCAAGTCTAACCTCAGCACTCCTTCCCTCTCCCTTTGGGGCAGATGGGGGAAGGGCCCTTCTTTAACCCAGACAAGCAACCATGCGTTGGACTTCAGCTTTTAATCAGCACCATTCATTTAGACTCCCCTGTGAGATGACACTGCCTTCTTAATACACATTTTTATTGTGTTATTTCCTTCTTTGGTTTATCGTTAAGCCAACTTCAAAGAAGTTTTGTAATTGGAAAGGCAAGGCAGAAAACAGCCCTCCCCCCACCAATTAATAAATCTTCATCTAAAGGAATTGTTGGTAGTCGGGCTAAGAGAGTTTTCTGGATTGACCGGTTATAGGGGGTCCTTCTCCAGACAGATACTTTGGGAGTGGGAAGCTACAGGCCTGTCCGGGGGGGGGGGGTACCTGCCAAACTTGTTAGGGCTACACACAACTCTCTTGTGGTCTCACACCAAGATCCCCTCTCCTCCAGACTCCTTCTTTCTCCCCCCTCCCCATTGCAATCAGCTTTTTTACAAGTTTCCACTCACACCCAGGATGCACAAGAAATTCATTTCAGTGTTGATCATACTTTTAACCCACTTCATACGACCCATTCCAAGCAGAGATTTGCATAAAATCTGCCTTTGAAATCCATTCCTTTCCAAGCTTACAGTGTAATTTGCCAACCCCAAAATTGCATTTGATAGCATGTGCATGGTTGGAAAAAGATGCGGGCAAAAGGTATACTTTTGAAATATGCTCCCAAATGCACTTGGGTCAGTTGGAGAAAAATGTGTGCATTTTAAATTGTACACTGTTGATGCGCAGATTTGGAAAATACACGTGAAAATGTGCACTCATTTTCTGGAATCTGAGATGGGCATAGTACCGAAGGAGCCTTGGGAAGGAATCTGGAACACTCTGCTGAGCTCAGGTTTTGCAGCTTTGCACAACATTGTTTGGTACGTCCCCTGAGTATACAGACATGGTAGCTTCACTTAGCAAAACTGGATCCCACTGACATCGAGGATTAACTCTTGGACCCTGCAGATTCTGAAGCAGACCATCTCCACAAGTTGCATGACATCTGTGGGGCATTAATTTTTGCACAAATTTAGCAGCAGAAAAATATGAAAAATAACACAAACGCACGCACACACCTGTAGGATAAAATGTAAAAAGACACGGTTTGGGGGAGTGCTGCATCTTTAGCTTATTTGTACACTTCTGGGGTTTGCTCAATTGTACAGTTTGACAAATTTCTTTTGCACCAATCCCAAGGCTGCAAATCAGCAGATGGGCGGAGCAAAAGACACCAAACTTCAAAAGATCACTCTCAGCACAGTGTCTTCTCCATTCATACGTCCCTTCCACCTCCATCACCCAAAGTTTCTCCAAAATTCCCTCTGCCTCGTCCATTTCCAAAGCTATTTCTTTTCACTCTGTGTATGTTCCGAAAGATTTGGGCTGAGCATTTCCAGCCAGCTCTGCTAAAAAACCAGTGCATTTATTATAAGCCACTTACGCTCCTACGACTGCAGCTCTCTCTCTCTAATGCAACAGGCCTGTATCTTGAGCAAATATTTGTGTTAAATTTCATGCCAATTTCATTTGCTTGCAGCACCATGAGTTTATTATTATTGCTTTCATGTGTGCCAGCAAAAGCCATTGCCTTAAAGTGATTGCTGGAGAATGGCACGGGGGAAGCATTGTTTGAAATTCATTAGCACCCAAGTGTTCTTACCAACAAGGCAAATTGAGATGGACATTTCCAGAGTGGGGCCAGTTCCACCGATGCAGCAGCAAAGCATTGCAAGTCCAATGTGTGGAATTTTTGGGGGGTGGGGGTGAGGGGTGGAGGCAGAGTTGACTAGAAAAGAAGTTCCTAGAGAGGAAAATTGAAAGAAATCTTTGCTGCAAGTTTGGAAACTAGATACTAGATCAGACAAGGGATATCCGTCTACCCATATGAAATGGGATCGAATGCACTTTACATTAATTAAGTGATAACTGGAGCTTAAATGTCCTTCTACTCTAGAGTAAGAGTGTATGGGTATGATTTAAATTGGGATCACAGGAGGTCCGAATACCCTTTCTTCCATGTATAATTTACTCCCTGAGGCTATGCTGCTTCTATGCACAGGAGCCAGAAAAGAAGAGTCTCCACCGGCATCAGTGGAAATGATCTTTGCTTTTACTCCTTTATCGTCCTTCCTCTGCAGTCTGTATTCATCTTGATTTGAACTGGAGCCCTGAGCACTTACTTCAGAGTAAAAATAAAGGTCTCAGCTACATGCCACAGAATCTAGGCAAGTCTGTGCCCATGTCTTCTGAACTTTGCAACTAAGAATCTACAACCCATGTTTGCTTTTTTTTCCTCCTCCCTCTGGACCCCCTTTCCTTTTGTGCTGTGCATTTGAGATGGCAAGCCCTGAGCAGGGATTGTCCTTTTCCTAAGCTGCTCCAGGAGGCTTTTTGGCAAATAGTTGAAAACACTATAAATAAACAAACAAACAAATAGAAGAGAGCAAAGATACCTGGATAAACAAAAGGGGTTAGGCTAATCTAAAAGCAATTGCAATATTGACAGCTGTCCCACCTGTAGCAAAGGGATATGCAGAGGGAAAAAACCTCCCTTGTTGGAGCAGAATCGACCCAAAATTCTGAGGGGAAAGACTGGAAGAGTCTGGAAGTGACACTTTCAGCCTGGTGAGAAATGGTCCTTCATATATTTCTTTCCCAAGACATTGAGGAAAACATGTCTCACTTTGGTCCCTGCTAGATGTGTTGGACTTCAACGTTGACTACGTATTAGGAGCTTGGGAAGAAATTATACTGCCGTTCCCCCTCCATCTATCTCCCGCCCCTTCCCCCACACACATCAAGGAGTTTCCCTGTTTTATTTTTCTGTTGGGGAAAGTTTGTGGAAGAGAAATGAAAACATGCCTCGCAGGAGCAAGGCAAGCGAGCTAAAATGCCACAACCGTTTATGGTGACAAGGTCAAGTGGGAAGGGCTGTGCCGGGTTCTTTTCTCATCAGCCAAGAGCAGGCTGAACAAGCATGGGGAAGGGGCATGCGGAGCGCCGATGTTTCCCAGGAAGGCTTGCTGCTTTCAGTCAGTGGCTGGCAGCAATCCTGCCGGCCATCCCTTCCCGGTGTGCGTTGCCCAGTTGCGTGGATCACAACATGCCGATCGCCATCGAGTTCCCGGCATTGCAGGTGTGCTGGGGCAGTTTGGCTGCCTGGAAGCTGCCTGCAACCATCTGCACCCAGGGCAGGTAGTCACTTTCTGCTCCATTTCAGAGAAGCTGCCAGGGCCATATTCCAGAGCTGCCCCAGTGACCACCCAGGGTAGATTATAGAAACACAGAAACAGAGTGAGTCAGAAGGGACCTCCTGGGCCATTTAGTCTGACCCCCGGCTTCAGCCAGCTCCGCTCATGACATGCCCACCATGGGCATGTCCAGCCTGTCCTTGAACACCCACACCAATGGGACCTCAACGACCTCCTGTGGAAGCCCATGCCATACCCTTGGGGTCCTGACTGTGAGGAAGTGCTTCCTGGCATCCAAATTGAACCTGGGTTCCTTGCGCTTGGCTCTGTTGGAGCGTGTCCTGCCTGCCTCTTCAGGAGAGAACAGAAGAGGATTCTGTTCTGGGGAACCCTGCAGGAAAAAGAGAAAAAATAGGCATAGACCATAGATAAAAGGTAAAGGTAAAGGTTTCCTCTTGACATTAAGTCTGGTCATGCCTGACTCTAGGGGGCGGTGCTCATCTCCGTTTCCTACCCAAGGGAGCCAGCATTTGTCCACAGACAGTCTCCCTGGTCATGTGGCTGGCATGACTAAACACCGAAGTGCACGGAACGCTGTTACCTGTCCACCGAAGTGGTGCCTTTTTATCTCCTTGCATTTGCATGCTTTCAAACTGCAAGGTTGGCAGGAGCTGGGATGGAGCAACAGGGACTCACTCCATTGTGCAGATTCGAACTGGTGACCTTTCGATCTACCAGCCCAGAAGCACAGTGGTTTAAACCACTGTGCCACCTGCAGTCCCTCCAAACCATAGATAGAAAGATGTAAAATAACTATAAGGAATAAACAAGCTTTAGTGCCAAGCCAAATTTATGGTAGAAACATCCAAAGTATGTCTTTCTACACTTTATGCTACAGGAAGGGGAATAAATCTCAAAATATTTGTTCAGAAGGGGAGGGGAGGGGAGGGGAACCAACACGTAAAACATACATGTGCCCACATATCAAGGAGCACTTCCCTGATGTGCACATCACTTGAATGTGTGGGCCTACATTTTCTTTTAAGGAAGAGACATACAACATTCATATGACGTCCCCTCCTCCCCAGTCCCAAAATACCACCAACTTGGGTCTCACACTCATCTGATGCTTCTTTCTAGAAAGCAGAACGTCTCTTCAGAGCCCAACAGCAACTTCTGCTCCCCTTTGCCTCTTCTTCTGCCTTGCTCCACCAACATGACTGAAATCAGAGGGTGAAGGTTCTCCCTGTGGCCCAAATCCACCCAGGCCTGGAGTCCACCACTGCTCACCAATGGGGGCCATTTGGAACCTTGTGCCATGTGGTGAGGAGGTGGCAGGAAAGATGCGGCTGCCCAGATACAACCTGGGGCAGCTCCTCTCTGGTAGCCCTGGCAGAGAAACGGAAGTGCCAGATGGCTTGTCAGGTCAGGGCTCAAGATGTCCGCCCCAACGTCAAAGAAGCAGCTCCAGCTGCGCTGCAGAAGGCCACCTGCAGTGGGGACGAGACGGGCTGGAGGTGGTCGGAGATGAACTCCTGTGGCAACTGCTCATTATGTGTACCCTGTTCCTCCACCCCGTGGCCAAGTTTGCAGCCCTCATAAATCATTCCAGAAAGCCCTGAAGCTGTTGGCATGATGAATGAGAAAGCGCTCCTTGAGTAAAAATGAGCTAATCTCCCTTGAACATAATAATAATAATTCCTCATCAGGCCTCATGCTAAATGAAAAATGATTCTTGCCGACATATTAGGCCCACGAAAGAGGGTTTGATAATAAAGCTGTGTAAAACCAAGACATTTGTCTTGGAATCGAAGGAAGAGGGAAGATTAGGGGAACACTCGGAATAATTCAGAAGCAATGAAATACCATTTACGGTAAGAGCTACCACAATGGATTCCGTCAAATATGATTTAGGCCCTGTTAGAAATACCACCCTAATTACTGCATGGTAGTAATTGATTTAGTTAAAGAGCTTCCTGCAGTATTGTTACCGTGCAGAAAAAGGGGGAAATAGTCTTTGAAGAAGAAAATGGGGGTGGGAGTGTGCGTCCTTCCAGGAGTTTATCTAGACCAGTATGGCGATGTTTAAATAATGAATTCAGCAGGGAATTGGCCATCAAGAAATCAAAGAGTGCACTGAACGCAGCCATTGGAAACACCCTACCCGGACGGACCTGTGAAGTCCTTCAGCTTAATTCGATATTTCAGGATTAGGAAATAGAGGCTGAGGACATGAGCAGTCCCCATTTTTTAAAAAATGAGAATGTAAAATTATGGGATGTACTTGGAATTCAGAGAAGAAAGGTCATTGTTTTTTAATCACATAAAACAATATAAGAGATAAAGATTTCGGGTATTTATTGAACAATATTTGTGAATTGCTTACAGTCAAGACAGGTCTCGCTGTTGTACGAAAACAAGTTATACAGAGGACAAGATCACCTTCCGAGGATACATTTGACTCATGATGGTACACTTGAGAAGCTGAAAATGTACTATATCTTGGCTTAAAAAGATGGAGAGCCTTGTGCTCATTCACTCCTGTACCCTGCCATTCTTTCCTTTGGCTTCTATCGCATCAACTCAGGAAGTCACGGGCTGACCTGTTTTTGTTACATCTGCAGGAAGCTTCTTGCCATGAGTGGAGACTGAATTGCTCGGGCGGTGCTGATTGAATTGTCTTCTACGCTTGGTCCAGACTGAACACCAAAACCTTGAGTGGGTAGTCCAAGGTTCTTACTGAATGTGAGAGGATGCAAATCTCCGCTGCCCCGCTGCTGAAGACTGGTGTCCTGGTTGATGCTGAACTGGCAGGAATTCCAGTCCATGATTCAATGCTGGGCAAATGTTTTCCACGTGTCATTTACGGATGGAGCAAGTGGAATCAGGATGGGGGGCTGCCTCTGTCCTTCCTCCGGCTGCAACACTTTTAGCAGGCCTGTTGCTGCGTGCCGGCCCCGGACTCTCTGTGCAGTTGAGCTGGCAAGCCATGCTCCTGGCCAGTTCCTTTTAAGGCTACCTGCAAGTACGTAAGCATTGCCTTAGCTACAGGTGAAAACTTCTCGCAGCCAAGAAAGACAACCATTTCTTTCTCTGAATTTTCCATGTCATTGCTGGAATGTGCTGTCAAATCATCTCTGACTTATGGCAACCCTGGGAATGGAAGCCCTCCAAAATGCCCTTCCCATGACAGCCCTGCTCTGCTCTTGTGAATTCAAGACGGCGACTTTCTTTGTGGAGTCCATCCAGCTCATCGCTGGGTCCCAGGTAGGAACATCACAAGAGGGGAGCTGTCACAAAAACAGCATTGCCTAATACAACTGGCCTTCTTGAACTGGGCTGGCTACCAAATCTCTCAGGAAGGGTCCACAGGGCCACCTCCTGGCTGGAAGTCTTTTTGAGTCCCCTATGACCTTCCATTGCCTTCCCTTTCCCCCTGACACCAAACACTTGGGGCTCATTTCTGTGCCAGGAGCCAGTGCACCCACAGGTTCCGTTTCCTCCTCTTTTCCCCTGTTATTCTCCCCATACTCCTGTGTCCGCATCCTTGGCACCTTGGCAGAACCACCTCCCCTTGGTCACACTCAGAATCCTGCAGTTTCTCAGACTCTCACCCTGTGTCTTCTTGAAGACCATCTGCAGAGGCAACCCAGCAGACTCAAACGCTGGCTGGAAGAGGGCCGGCTGGACCCAGCATCAAAGCCAAGATGTAGAAGGAGCTTGCCCAGGGCAGGAGCTCCACAGTTTCGGTGCCACAACAGAGGCGGCTCCGTTGCCTGTTGTCTCCCCCGGGGGGGGGGGGCGGGGACTGATGTAAGTTCAGCCAGAGAGTAGGAGTGCAGTTCCAGCACTGCATCCCCAGGAGATGGAAGCTTGGAAGATCTCATCTGCCAGCAGGTGCAGGGATGGTTTCTAAGAAAGTTGCAGTCTGGATGCCAGTGCCCCTGGAACCCTTATAGGGCAGGTGCCCTCTTGTGTCTGAGTCTTTAAAAAGCAAAAGGTACTGAGTTAACTGGAGACAACTCAGGGGAAAGAACTATATTAGCAGTGGGTGAAGGAAAGATCAAAATCATTTCTGAATTGTTCTAATCTCATGCATCAGTGCTTCAAAGGAGCCCTTTAGAGTCAATTTACTCTTTGACCACTGACTAAAATCTAATAACTTTGCTAGGAAATGAGGCATGAAATACTGTCAGGAAGGCCTACAATGCACAACACATGGCATGAATATTCAGTCTCGTGAGCTAAGCCATGGCTAGCTTGAAGGATCGCTCCATTAGGGTCTGTGCTGTTCCAGTGTGTCTAACCTTAGCGCTGCATTCGGGGCTGTTCTGAAATTCTGGGAGGGTCATTTTCTCAATTAATACATGTAGGTTTCTAATGTGGTGCTGAGCAGGAAAAACAAATTTATGTGCAAAACAGGAATGTACATTTTGTAGACAAATGCATGAATGCAGTCATCAAATGGATCTCTCTCTCTCTATCATTCTCTCTCTCTCTCACACACACACACACACACACACACACACACACACACAGAGAGAGAGAGAGAGAGAGAGAGAGAGAGAGAGAGAGAGAGAGAAGGTACTCATCAGGTTGAATATGTGTGCCCCTCCAATGAGTCTGTCTTTTAGAGAATCCAATCATCAAAGTTCTGTCTCACTTCATTATGAAAGCAAATGTATGTACCTTTGTATTAGGCAGATGAGAGCCAGCCTGGCCTAGTGGTTAGTGTCAGGCTGGGCCTCAGGGACCTGGGTTCTGGCCACCACATAGCCATGACGCTCCCTGGGTGACTTTGGGCCAGTCACTGACACTCAGTCTAGCCTACCTCACAGGGTTCTTGTGGGGATCAGATGGAGAGGATGAGCACTGAGTAAGCTGCCTTTGTTGCAAGAAGAAATAATACAGAAATAAAATCAATAATATAAATGCTCAACTAGTCATACATAAGTAGATGTGAATCTTTGAGTGTATCTCTCAAGATCACCATTAGCAAAGCTTTCTGATGCCCTGCTGGTTAATCACCATAACAACTAAAGCATCCAGATGCCAATTTATGTTGCTGGAATGGGGAAAAAGCAGGAGAGTTTGGTTTTCCCTGAAAAAGTTGCATGCTTAGTACAAAAACATAAATCTGTGGGTTGACCGCATGGTTAGAGGTGCCATCATTGAATTGCATGTCTGCCAGCTCATATATTGTCCCTGGCTCGGCGTGATCGACGTCGGAGTGCTGGGAAAACAAAGCAGATTCTGCGAGTCTGAAGGTTTCCCACCCCTGTTCTAGCATGAGCAAGAAATCAGGGCCAGGAAGAGCTGTGCAGATGAGCGTCTGGGATTCTGCCTGCAGGAAACATGCTTGTTCCCTTAGTCACTGGTGACCCGATAGTCAAATTCAGGGTAAAATGGGGCAGTGGAAATGGGTCAGCCAGCCACTGTGGCACAGTCCTGATCTAAATGAGGGCCACCCATAACTGCCATGAAAATACTGTTTTAAAATATGAGAGAGCCTGCTATTGAATCTAATTTTGTTGTTGCTCAGTCGCAAAGTCATACCCGACTCTTCGCGACCCCATGGACAACATTCCTCCAGGCTCTCCTGTCCTCCACCATCCCCCGGAGTCCATCCAAGCCCACACCCACCTTTCCAGAGACCCCATCCAGCCACCTCAACCTCTGCCACCCCCTTCTCCTTTTGCCTGCAATCATTCCCAGAGTCAGGAACTTTTCCAATGAGTCCTTCCTTCTCATTAGGCGGTCAAAGTGTCTGAGCTTCAGCTTTAGTGCTTTCCTTTCACCAACAGATACATCTGCATCTGAGTGTCCCTTCAGCTTTGACCCAGTCGCTTCATTCTTTCTGGCGCTACTAATTCCAGGCCTCCACTCTTCCCCAGTAGCACACTGGACACCTTTCGACCTGAGGGGCTCATCTTCTGGTGTCGTATCATTTATCCTTATGACTGTCCATAGGGTTTTCATGGCAAGATACTGGAGTGGGTTGCCATTGAGTCTAATGGTTTAGCTCCAATGTAAAGGGAAAAGCTCCTGTTTGCTGGCCCTTCAGAATATGAGCTTTGCTTGTGCCACTCTCCAACAAGCGGCACTTTGCTTGTTCTAAATGTTACCAAGACTTACTGGAGAAGACCATCATTCTGGGGTAAGTTGAGGGCAGAAGAAAATGAGGAAGAACAAATGTGGGATGGATGGATTCCATAAAGGAAGCAACAACTTTGAGTTTTCAAGAGCTGTGCTTGGCTGCCTAGCAAGGGGCATTTGGGAGATCTTTCATTCTTAGGGTCTCCTTAATTGGTCAGAAAGGAGTTTCGTGTTTATTTATGCAAACTAGATTTCTATTTAGTTTAAATAGAAATAATTGGGATAGAAATAATATCTGTTTCCCGAGTCTGACCATTTCCTTCTCTTCCTCTGACTCTCTATGGACCCTCCTACTCTCCCGGCTTCCTGAGTAAAAATTCCTGGCCTCTACATTTTAATTAATTGTTTGACTTCTAAATCTTCCTTCTCTTGGCTAAATTGGACTAGCACATAGATACATACAGACACAGTATGTGAACTGGACTGAGGTCCAGGAGTGGGAGCATTGGCCATATACATCCCATGGACCCTGCTGTAGGACTAGCCTTTAACCCCTACATCAACAAAACCTAGCACTACTTGCATTTGGGGTCATTTGTGACCCCAGGCAAACGTGCCTCTGGCAAGGAAAATGCTGCCTATAAAAGATCTTTCTTCTGGCTGAATTTTAACTCAGGATGTTTCAGTCTCTTAGCAAGTACAGTCAATTTAAGAAGTAATCCTCTGTGGGGCCATGAAAAACAAGAAGATCTGTATAACAACACTTGGTCCATTGATCTTTTCTGTACTTAAAAATAGTTTGGCCTACTAACTTTACAAATAAATAGAAAAGTTTTCCCGCAAGGGATTTTACTTCTGTTTGATGGAGGTTTGAGCTAAGAATCCTAGTTTCCAAAAGATATTGGGGTGTATTGGACCTTCTTCTCTTCCTTTGTTTGGGGCCTTTTGCAGGGGACATAAAAGTATTCCATAGAAGTATTCTTTTATAATTTTGGGGGGGTGGGGGTTGGCTCCAGGCATGTTTTGGTTTATAGAAAAGAAGTATATGTATGTATTATATGTATAGCCCAACTTTCTTCAACTGTGGAACTCAGTGGTCAGATGTGGTTCCTAAATGTTCTCCCCTCCAAGCTCAGACCAGCCCCACACTTGCTTAGCTTCATCACAGTTAATGCCTTTTGTGCCTTCAGACCATCCTCTGGGCCAAGCAGTAGGACTACTTATGCGCAGATTGCAGAACAGAGTGTGAACTGGGGAATTCCAGTGTCCCTGCACTGAACTCCTGCCTGTCCCAGGGACAGAGTGGCCTTCCCTCAGTGGCAGGCCTGCCATGCTGCTTCCCCTTGCGCTCCTGCAGCTTCAAGCGTGCGCTCATCACTCACTGGTATGGCAAGCGGTGATTCCCAGGGCAATGTACCCATGGGAGTTTAAGTCACACTGTCCCATAAGGCAGGGTTGTATGATGGTGAAGCAGCTCCCACACATGTGTGAAGATGGCCCACCATGACTGTAAAACAACACAGCACCCAAGCATATCGCTTTGGTCCCTTTTGTTCTGAGCCCACGCTCGATGGGCAAAGCAAAACACCCAACGAGGACCCTCCAAAACCTCAACAAACATTATAAACAACCTGAGTTGATATATGAAAAGCCCATCTTTGCCATCTGGTCCCATGCCTCCCCACTTCCTCCAGACTAAGGGATGCTCTTTGAGGCAACTGCCAAGGGATCCGAAGCATCTGACAAGGTCTCTTTACTTTCCTTGGCTACTGAAACAAAATAACAAATGCATGGAACAGGAATCTTTGGAAATGTCATTTTCCTCTAAGACATCAAGACGTTGCCCTCTGCCTTTGTGATATGTGGAATTATTAGAACTGATAGCTCTAAAAACATATGCTTTTGCATCTGCCATTCCCCTGCAGAGCTGTCAGCCTAGCAAAGTCATTTAAGCCCAAATCCTCTTTCTTTCCTGCCCCCTTCCTTCCCCCATGCAAGATGTTAAGCACAAGTTATAAAACTGACCTATGGGAGACCCAATTCGTATCATCTCTGTGCCACCCAAGAGCAATGGGAAGTGAAAAGAGGACTTGTGTTCTCCCCAGGCTTCCATCATCTGCAATGCTACAACACAGCACTCGTTCACATGGCAGGAGCCCCGGGAATGCAATTTCCTAGGGTCACTGACAGGAAATCATCAGGTTTTCCTTTGGGCTCCTGCACCTGTCACACCAGAGTTTTTAATACACAAGGGGGTGAGGAGTGGCATATGAGAGCAGCAGCCGTCCAAGCACATGGGTAGGGATGGATGCCGAATGGGTCCTAGGCCAGTGGGGCTACTTACCCATTGCACCTTTCACTCTGAGCTTTCTGGATGGTATTCATGTTCCCAAGATGGTTTGGGGCTAGGGTTGTCTTGATGTTTCTTCCCACCTTGCCGGGAGGAGAGGCTGAGGAAATGCCAGCATTTGTCAGAGGATGGGCATGCTCTCCTTCCCGTGCTCAGGAGAAACCTCTCTGGACCAGCTTGGAGAATGGTCTTCCACAGTCATAGCTCAGCAGCAGAGAACGGATACACCCATGTCAAGGGTAGAGGGGGAGTAGAGGAAGTCCCAGGTCCAACCTTGAAATGTTCTTTTCCTGAGGTCAGAGCTGGGGTTCCGCCCTCTCCTATGCCTGTCCAGAAAAGGAGACCATTGGCTTGTGCTTCCGTCTGAGCTTATCAGCTTCACCCTTCCTGAATATGGATTGGTATGTTTCCTGCCACATTCCACCCGTACCTGAAGTTGCTGCTGCAGTTTGCAAATACAATTAATAGTTTATTACACAAATAAGAAATTTAAGTAAAAATGTGTACGTTTCAAAAAATGCAAATGAAAATGTATCCCAAAACACCCCAAAACACAAGTGTTTGTGCATTTGTGAAAGATGCACGTTTGTCAGATTCAGCTATTTCCTCTGCTTTGGCTTCATATAGTTTTTTGGGGACTTATAAAAACAAGTTTTCATATGTCCATGAATTCCAGTTGGTTTCATTGCTTCCCCATGCATATTTCTAATACTAATGCTAATAATAATATGAACCAACCAAAGAACGCTTATACTCCTCTTGTTCGTGGCTGTATTTTTCCATGGACAGGACAGGTGCTCCTTCATGGACCTACAAATTAGGCTGGGTGAGTGACATGCTAATTCCTTTCCACAAGCCAAGAACAGAGAATGATGCCTCCTGCTACTGATCATATAAAGTTCTTCCCTCTTTGTACTGCAGAGGCTGCCAGGACGGACAGATTCTAACTTTCTTCTTAGGAGACTTAGGAGCAGCAAAAGCTGCTTTAGTGAATGGTTTCTGTTCTCCCGGCAAAAGCAACTTTTTTCTAAAGATTGCATTTGGGGAAGCAAATACAACACTATTATCTCTGGTGCTCTTCCTAACAAAGTGAAGGCCACGAGACTTTGGCACGGCTTCAAGAAAAGTTCCTGGCTTTTTTGGACACTGGGAAAATTCACAGCATTACCTGTTGAACTTCTCACCATTCTTCTGGTAGAGCCCATCCAATACACTGAGTGTACATGGGATTGCAGCAGAGACAAGTTGAAACTGTTTCTACACTTGACATTTTTGAAAAAGTGGAAAACCACCAGCCTAGAAACAAAAAAAAGTTCATGATCACATGTGAGAGAGATGTTAGGGAGCATTCTGACTGTTTCCAAAAAGAAAAAGAAAAGAAAAATCTTTAGAAGCTAAATTTAGCCCATTTCCCTTTAAAACCTTTCCAAAGTACATTTCTCCAAATGTACTGGTTTTGACATCTTCCCTTCCTCCAAGCATTTAAAACTCTTGTTTCTTTGAAAGGAAAGCAATGACTAACACGACCATTCATTACATAAATGGAACGGAAAAGAGAAATAATGGTCTGTACTCCACAGACACTGAAGGAGGAAGAGAAGTTGCATTTTTGCTAACAGTGTGAAAAGATCCAGAAAAAATAACGAAATGGGAGCAATAGCACTGGAGTAATCACAAAGGTATTAACACCACTTTAATCCAGTTTTGCCCTTGTTTACTTTGCTTTAAATAGCACACTGCCAAGACTTAAGATCTACTTTGCTGATGTAACCACCACTCTCTTCCAATTTATTTTTGTCCTCTAGTGACCAGGGAGTAGGAATTTTGCCCAGGATTGGAGATGAATCTCAAAATCAAATGCAGAATGGGAGGAACAAGTACTGTGGTTGTGCTGGTTCCAACAGCTCCCAATGAGAGCAAAAATACGTATGGCCCTTGGTAACATCAGGATGGAGGATTCTAGGTGGAAGTTTCTTAGTAACGTACTCAATGGCCCCGCTGTCCACCATGCAGTCTGTCAGGACCCAAGAGGCTCTATAGGATTAAAAATAATCCAGACTAGTTGTAGCACGAAGAGTTCTACTATATTCACAAAGCATCAGGCCGTCTTGCATGTTGGTTAGTTCATGCAGGTCGGAGTCCATCAGGATAGACATGGCTGACGGTGGGCCACCACTCACTTCTTCCTTCAAGGGGGGAGGGGAGGGATCAGAGAAGCATGTGAGATCTTATCTCCAAGCTAAGAGTCATTAGACTCATGGCTAGTCAAGAGCGCAGACAAGTCAGTCCTGTGTGTGTGCAGTGTAACCCAGATACATAACAGGCATGTAAGGGGATGCCTAACAGGCATTTTGGCCCCCAGAGGTCTTTTGAGAGGCCAAAGGATGCTAGGCATTTCCTCCTCTGAGGCCATCGATGGAGTGGTTGTCTTGGCGGTGGGCATTGGTGCAGGAGTCCCAAGAAATGCCACTCCTTGCTCATGGTGGAAGCTTAATAGCAGGTCCAAACTTTGGAAGGACAATAAGCAAGGGCATGGCAATGGGTGGGTAGTGGAGAAGCTGTGGGTTTGGCAGGTGTCTTGGCCTTCCGGACCCTTTTCCTGCCCCCAACAGCTTGAATCAGCTAGATAGACTGTGAGACACATCCAGTAAAAAGCAGTGCCAAAGAGGACAGAGAGACTAGAAAGTTTCAGCCATTCTTCTCCTGCTGGTAAGAAACCAGCATAGTACAGGGTAATTGGAAGCCTCTGATATTGCAGATTTCCATTCTTCAGGTGTAAATTCCATAGGGCCGAGCCCTAGTCTGTGAGCCTTCTTGCTTTGACCAAGAAGACTTCACGGCATCATTGCTTTCGTCCATTCTCACCAGTTTCTTGAAACATCTTGTCTGATGGAAAGATCTAGATATCTTCTAAGGTTGCTCACAATTTGGTGCATTTTGGAGTGTTCCCCGTAAAGCTACTATATGATTGCAAATTTAAAATTCTGCATAAAAATCATGGAACGGATTCATATGGTGAGTTACAAATTAAGCTGATGGCTTGACTGTATGCATATGTGTTGACATATAGAGCCCTAAGCAGCTTAGGCCCTGGTTACCTTAGGCCCTGGCACCTACACCCATGTATGTCCACCTGGCCTTTGAGATCGATGCAGGCGGCCCTCCTGTGTGAGCCATCCCTCAAGGAGGTGAGAGGGATGCCCTTTTCTGCAGCTGTTCCCCACATCTGGAATGCTCTTCCCAAGGAGATTTGCCTGGCACCTTCCCTATCCTCTTTTCAGCACCAGGTGAAGAACTTCCTTTTTAAAAAAAAATATTTTAACAGTTGGTGCCAGTCAACCTTATGTTTTGTATTTTTATCTGTATTTATTAGTATTGTACTTTTAAATTGCTGTAATTAGTTTTTTATTGTGCTTTTTATCATGTGATCGTGACCCTCCCAGAGATGCTGTGGCACAAATAGGCAGCATACAAATGCTTTAAATAAATAAATAAATAAATAAATAAATAGATGGATGGATGGATGGATGGATGGATAAATAAGAGGCATAAAAGTGTAGCATTGTACTCCTGGGCTCCAATCCTATCTAGACCTTACCTGCTAGAAAACCCACTGCAGTGTCATGTGTGATGTGCAGAGGGTGGCCAGGCATGAGCGCAGCCAGAATCCGCACCTTGTCCACCAGTGTGAGGTACTGAGGCAACTCCGGAGGACAGCAGGGGAGCTTGTGATGGAGCACCGGAGGGCAGGGTGCACCCATCAAGGGAAAGCTCCCGTGAACTAGCAATGAGCCATTTCTAACCCACAGGTGCAGCACAGCTGTGCGCAGTTACACCCAGAAATGATCAAACATGCCGGTTATTGTCCTGCTGGCTGCAGGAAGTCCTGAAGAAAGCACAAAGAACCCGAGATGCTTTGGCTCGATTTTAATGGCAATGCCACAGGGAATGTTATATTTGCTTTAATCCAGTGTTCCCAAGCTCTCAAGGGGTGTGAGGCCACGCTTCCAAGTGAATTCTGACTCTTTTCCATGGCTGTGTTTAGAAAAGTCGATGCAAGTGTATGTTCTTCATCAGTACATGTTGTAATAGGAAATTACAGGGAAGTGTGTGTGTCAGGCAGTATAGAGATAAATGATGATGAAGATGATGCAACAGAAAGTTGCAGGGTGATGTTCTCCAGTTGAGGACTCCAGCCAATCCAGTCTACATCCGCTGTTTTCCACCTCCTTACGCTGCAATGGTCAGTCAGCATTTTGTGGCCATAGAACTCAGTCCTGCTGGATGGTCTTCCCATCACCATTGTAAACAGACTTCTTCTCATGCACGCACACACACATTTGAGGGGGGGTAGTACTTCTATATACCTTTGGTTCCCCCTAAGCCTGATGCCTCCTTCTGGTCCATGGCCAGTATCATTTTGGCTACATAAGTCTGAAGATAAGAAATAAAGAGAATGTTCACCTTGATTTTTTCAGCAAAAAGAGGTTTGCTAAGAGGTTTCCAAGCTTTAATGGCTCTTTGTTACAAAATCACTGTGCATCTGCAGATGGGAACAAGAAAATCCATTTGACACAGCTCACCATGCATTAGGCTTGGATAAAATTCTTTGATCCAGTGGAGGGTTATTTGTCGCTGTTGTTGAATTAAACATGGAAGATTGAATTGTT
Organism: Varanus komodoensis; assembly: GCF_004798865.1. Lineage (NCBI taxonomy): Eukaryota > Metazoa > Chordata > Lepidosauria > Squamata > Varanidae > Varanus > Varanus komodoensis. The sequence goes on from NW_025336658.1 coordinate 832,849, forward strand.
GATATAGCAGAGGAAAGCAAAGCAATGCACTAAATGTTTAATGCAGCGATTCTGCAGTCCAACTAACATTTGCCTTATTGAAACCAACATTAGCACACACACACACACACACAGACACTGGGTGAAACAGCATGCATTTCTTTCCAAAGAAAAGGTGGGGTGCTTGTAAACGGCACATGGAGGGGACGGCTTTGGCAGAGCTCTAGAGGGACATGCAGGCTCAGCGCCTTCTTTGAATTCTTTCTCATATGAGGCCGTTAACTCCAGGTTTTCAGTACAGCTGTGCAACTCAGCAAAACTCACCCCAAGTTCTCTGAATCCCATCACAAAGCACATTCCATGCTAAGCTGTGCTTGCTTGCTTGCTTTTCCTATGAAGCTTTCATCTGAAAGATTCTACATATTTGTGTGTGTGTTTTCCAAATGTGCTCATGAATTCTGTGCGTCTCTGAAATGTATGCATTATTTCCGCATTGAATAAAACATAGTTGCATACCTTTCTCAAACTTGCACATTTTTTCATGCACATTTTTCAAATGTTTCATCTATGTAGAAATTTTGTTGGTGGTGGTGGTGGTGGTGTTGCATTTATCCTGCATTTTTCATTTATCCTGCATTTACCTACCTCTATTTTATCCTAACTACAACCCTGTGAGATAGGCTGGGCTGTGAGTCTGTGACTGATCCAGTGAGTTTCATGGGCTGGTTGGGACTAAAACCTGCATCTCCTCCATCCAACACTGTAACCACCATACCAGGCTGGCTCTCACCATTCCATTCCATTCCATTCCATCCATTCTGCATGAGGATCACATCACAAGCTTGGAAAGGCACAGCCTCTGCATATTTTGTCTGAGGCCATGTAAATCCAGAAGGTGCACACTGGTGAATTCTGGGGATGGAGAACAATCAACCGAACCCAATTCCTCATGCATCCCGAGTTTCCATGCATTGCCACGCCGATTTCACACACTGTGCATGCTAGTCTGATCTTCCAGTCTGGAAGTCGGTGGAGAACCTCAGCTCAGCCCTGCGTGGGAGAAGGAAGGATGCAGCTTCTCCCATTGCTAAGCAAAGTGCCTGTGTTGGCAGATCGAGGGAAGAACGAGTTGCTTCCATTCGCAAATCCTACAGCACTGCAGCCTTTCCCAAGGTTGCAAACTGACCCAGCATGGATTAGAACTGGACAAAACTGCCAGTAGCAAAAGTTTCTCATGGCATCACCTTTTCCCAGGGTTCAGTTCCCATTCTTCAAGAAATTTTTCCAGTCATAAGTTTGATTCACCCCAAACTCTGAGAATTTTTTAAAGTAAACATAGGAAATGTATGCTATTTGGTGTACATTTCTCCTGCTACATTTTGTACTCATATATATGTTTTTAATTTAATATAATTTTCCCAATAAAATGCATTTTGAAGATCATTTCACCTGATATTTACATTTTAATTCTGTTATTATTATTATGCAATTCCATTGCAAATTTTAGAGAGATATGAACGTCAAAGAGCAACTGATTTTTGGTTTGCATATTGGTTTAAAATGGAAAAAAAATAGGTCAGTTTGATTAAAATGAAAAATGAATGCATGCGCCCCACATTTATTTATTTATTTAGCAAACTTATATGCCGCCCCATTCGCCTAAGCCTCGGGGAGGCTTACAAATAAATAAATATAATTAATACAATAAAATATAGATGGAGATACCCTGGCCAAAGTTGTTAAAATCAATAAACAGAATCGACGTTTGAAGAAAAAGGTCTTGGCCTGGCGCCGAAAAGCAAATAACGACGGCGCCACATCCCTTGCAGGGAGGCATTTGCGAAGAGCAGCACTGCAGGGACGGGTCACCGTGGTCTGGCGCATCCTTTTTCCTCTGCTGCTTTGCTTATCCCAATCTCTTCACTGCAGAAGGTGCACAAGCTGTTCTGGGTCCTGCGAAAGGATTTTCAGCAGCCCAAGTGCCCTTTCTCTTAGCTCACAGCAGATAGACTCCTTGTCCATATCCCATGATGCCGAAGTAACGTTGAACAAGGGTAGCAGGAGAATGCTACAGCTGAAGGAATAGGGAGTTTCTGGATGGGGTCACTGAAGCAGTCGGCGTGAGCTTAGGCGGACTCCGGGGGATGGTGGAGGACAGGAAGGCCTGGAGGAATGTTGCCCAGGGGGTCGCGATGGGTCGGACAAGACTTTGCGACTAAACAACAAGAACAATTGTTCTGTACCCCTGTCCCATATGGAGAGCATAGGAAAGTCGTAAAATTGCTGCGCAGAGTGGACTGAATGAATGTATAGGACCGAGTGGAGTTGAGTCTCCCAAAGATTCTCAGAGCATCAATTCCCTGTTTGTCTTTCCTTAGTTTTGCTTGCATTTGCATGCTGCACAAATGGGAAACCTGTGCAGGACGGCCATCTCATGTGAGAGCCAAACCACCCCACCCTTTCTGCGGATTCCCAAAATTGCAGTATGTTTCTCTGTAGAACCAACAGTGGGTCATTTAAAAGTTGCACATTTAGAGAAAGTGTGCATGTCCCAAGAACACATTCTGTGAATGGGAGAGCAATTCTGAGAATTCAAAAGCACTTTCCCAAGAAAACGTCTTCCGGTTTTTGTTTGGGGTTTCAAGCAGCGGGTAGAGTAAATACAGTTCAGTTGTATAACATTTTGCATTATGGTTATAAGACTGAAGCATTTCTTATAAAAAAAACCCTCTCTCCATGGCATGCAAAGCAATTTGTATTTGAATATTTGATTTCTCTATTCTCTTTCCTTCCCAAGACAGTAATAAAAGACGAGTGAAGCTTTCCTCTCGTTCTTGGTTATATAATTTCCCCCCCTGTTCATTTTATATTGATGACTGGGTAAACTGTAGAGGAAATATTTCCTTGCAGCTGGTCTGAATGAAATGCCACTCAACAGATATACATCTTCATAGATAAATGGATACGGATGGGGGAATCTCTCCATCTACAAATGAACTAATACAATATAAAAGATAACAGAAAGAAAGGACTCTTTAATTAAAGAAGGAAGGTATGTCACAAAAATGGACGGTGTACCAACAAGGATATCCTAGCATTCTTCCCTGCCTTGTTTATTAGTTTGTCCTACTTTTAAACTACCCAATAAAAGATCTCTGGATGGCATACAATACATTAAAAATATAACAGAAATGTCAAAGCAAGAGTAAAATATGAGAAGAATTAAAGCAAGAAAAAGCAGCAACAATGGATAAAAACATTCTTACATATTTTAAAAAAAACAAATTAGTATTGGAAGGCTTTAGAATGGAGTCTTTGCTAAGACTGGAGCCCTGAGTCACCACTGCAGGGAACAGCTGTGGGGCAGTTGGCTACCTTGTTGGCTACCTTCTGCTCCAGCTTCTAGCCTGGCCTTCAGCCAAGTCCTTGCTTCAAGCCCTTGTCCATTCTCACCAATTTCTTGAAACCTCTTGTCTGATGGAAAGATCTGGAGATCTTCTAAGGCTGCTCACAAATCGATGCATTTAGGAGTGTCCCTGCCTGGCTCGGCTCGGTTCAGCTGCAGCCTGTTCCTGCACCCATCCTTGCCTCCAGCCTGACCTGCTCTACCAGGGACCTGCACCCATCCTCCATGACCTTGCCTTGCCCCTGAAGGCGGCTGTCTTCCTGGTACCTGGCCTTTGGACTGTGCCCTTGACCTGTGTGTTTGCCAGGACCGTCTTGTCTCCCTGGCTCTCAGATGGTTCCAAGACATGCCTCCTGCCTCCCACCCTTTAAACCTGGCCCATGCCACCATCCTGCTTCTGCACCCTGGTCCTGGGGTCCTGACTGCACTGTCTACCACCCACACCATGGACCTTCAGCACAACATCCGGAGCGCAGAGTCAGGATTGCTTCCAGTCCTTGTTCCTCAAGCCTCCACCTGGCCATGGGCTAAGCCTGAACCTCCAGAAGCCCACACATGCTGGTGCTTGGAGACTTCTCATTATCTGTCTGGATACGGGCTGAAAGGAAGGGCCAATGTCCATCTTCCTGGAGGGTCCAGGCTCTCCTTGATCAGCCCCAGCATTCCTCAAAGACTCCAGATCCTCTTCCGAAAAGGAGTATCTCACAGGCAAACAGAGTGTCATTTCTGGAGCAGCCTTGAATGCTGCGGGCAATAACATTTGGACCTCTATTTTTCTTCAGCCAGCTGGGAAACATATTTCAGACTTTCATAACAAAATCAGGAAAGGTGTCGGCCTTGAAATCTTCAGTTTGGCTCAGACCTCTGGTGACGGATGCAGTACAAGGACTGATAACCACAAGCACCACAGCGCTCCATTAAGGAGGACAGCTGAGCAGCCCAAATCCAGCATTTCCCTCTCATCTCTCCTACCAGCTTGTCATCACACTTTTTTACTCTGTAATTTAGGGACATTAGAAATTCATAAATGAAAAGTATGAAAACTGCAGAGTTACTTAAACCTTCAATTATGCTCCCTTCAGGCACAACACCAGGTAGTTGCTCTTCAAATGACAAGGCAAATTAGAGGATCTGCCAAGTACATTTGCTACAGTATTTAATAGCCGATATTGGTGTGGCAGGAGAAGGAAACTGACTTGGTTGTTTATATGTATATTTTTAAAATTTGTAAACCACCCTGAGAGCCTCTGGGCTACAGGGCAGTTCAGCTGTGCAGTAAATGAATGAATGAATGAAAATAGTGGATGATTTGAACCACATGCAAGTGGACGGAATGCTTCCTGCTTAGGGAATCAATTCATTCCATTATTCACTCTTTGATGGAATTGGACTGATTTTTTTATAAATCAAGATTTCTAACCCCAAGGTGCAGCACTGGTGGGCAGACAGCAGAGTAGTATTTGTGCTTTGATTTCCCTTTCTGCTTCAGTTTCTGACATTCCAGGTTCTTGATACTTTCTAAACTATTAGAATTTAATAATTTAATGGGGGGAGAGAGAGGGAGAATGAGGTAAATTTTCTAGCTAGTGCAATCCTGTGCAGATCATATTCAGCCGTCCTCCTAAACTTACTCCCAGGAGCTTACTCCCAGGAAAGGGGTGTAGGTTTACAGCCCCAGAGAGCTGAATTTGCTGTAGGCATAGCAAATATACAGCATTTTGTATGATCCCTACTTGAAAATTCCTCTCTAAAACATCAGGTTCAGGAGAGCATTGCATTTGTGGATTATGGGGGCAAAAAAGGCCATTTCTAGCAGAACATAAGAACAGTTGTAAATCTCTCTCCCATTTCCCATGTCTAGGAAGCTGATTTAGGGCTCGCAGTGCTGGTGGACATTTATGGGCCTGGACTCCAGGTAGTGTGTCCAGAGCTCTAATATGGTGATCCATTATGCATTATGCATACAAGCAAAAACCATTCATCAAGTGCTGAAAGAGATAATTTCCCTAATGCTTAAAACCAAGTCCATCCCATCTGTGATTCTATGGTAGGAACAGTTATGTCTGTGTTCTCCAAACTCAAAGAAATGAGCTATCTCCAAATCATACCCACCATGATGCTAGAGGGTAGAGAGATAGGTAGGTAGATGTGCATTTGTGTCCCTTCATTTCCGATTTCTGAGTGGGTTACAAAATAAAAAGATACAATACTTCTTAAAATATACTGAAATTGCTAAAACTGCAGCCAAAGAAAAGCAGCAGGCTACTTCACAAAATCGATGGACACAAGTGTGATGAGGTATTTATAAAAATGACTTAATGCCCTATTAATGCTTTTTAAAAGAGAAACCAATTGGCCTACCCTTTGAATAACAAAGTAGTCTCCAAGTGGGCTTCTGCTGGGAATGAGTTCCACGGCCTAAAAGGCCTTCATTCTGGCAGCTACCTGTTTCACCTCCGATGATGAAGCCCTGGAGGGCATTCAAGTTGGGCACCACCAAGTAATCAGTTCAAAATCAGGCTAGGTGTTCCTTGAGGTAAGTGGATCCCAAAGCATCTAGGTATGATGTTTTCATAAAACGGATGCGCACATTCCGGAGAGGAGAGCCATGGGGGGTTTAACGTATCTTGACAGGTAATCTAAATCTTCTAATTATGGAATGTCCAACAGATTCCTGTTTCATCGCGAAGTGATGGAGCTACAAAAAGCAAGCAAGCAATACTGATGTAATCTTATAGTGTGTAAATGGAATCACAGTATATAGATCATGGGAAATTATAATTTCGGTGCATTCATGGATTCAGTTACGGACAGCACATTTTTATTTTATTTATTTATTTATTTATTTATTAAAACATTTCTATGCCGCCCCTTGCTGAGGCCTCGGGGCGGCTTACAACATCAAAATCAACATCAAATAAATGAAACTTGGAGATTCAACCACCCAGGCAGAGTGCTAAGGCGTTAAAAGTCTAGCTTTGAATCCTTATGTATTCTAGCATTATTTGTGGTGTTGATCCAGACCTATAATCTTTTTCTGGCAGGCTCAGTTTTAATGACAGAGTTCTCTCCAGGTTAGAAATAGTTGCATTGATAAACTAAAGAGAGGTGAGTGACTTGGCTGGGAAGGGCTCCGAGAACCAAATCTTATGCAGAAGCTGGGTCTGATTAGTCTGCAGAAGAGAAGATCAGTGGAAGACGCAAGAACAGCCTTCAAGGAGGTCTGAGCTACTTCCAGACCGAAGTCAAATTACAGCCATTCTCTGTTTCCCCAGAGAACACTCTGGTGCCCTCCAGATGTTGTAGACTACAAGTCCCAACATCTGTGGCCATTGAATATGGGGAAGGTACCATGTGGGAAAAAGCTTCCTTCAAACTTGTCCCCTCCCCACCTCCATTGTTATCCATTTCTCGTTAGACCTGGGGCAAAAAGCTGGGCTCAGACACCTGATAGGTTGCTGTTTTAGTGGGTGTTCATTATATGTGTGGCAATAATAATTCGGAAATAGCAAGTTTGATGGAAAAAACCCCCTTCTAATCAAGAGAGGGAGGGCGACCTGAACAAAAACCTGCAGTACCATCCCAAAGAGTTCTGAATATACCCAAACCACATCCTCACATGTAGCCTTCTAAAAAATAGCTGCAGAGGTCCATCAGGTAAGAGGTTTGAATGCTTCTGCTCACCCTATAGTTCAAACTCTGCCTATGTCTATAACTAAATTTTGCAGCGACATCCAGATTTGCCATCTAACCAAATGCCTAAGGCCCAGGTTCCTCGCTTCTGCCAGTAAGAATTAGGATTTGGAGCTGCAATGCAGTCTGCATTTCCTCACCTGCCGCCCCCAGCATTAGTACACGTAGTAAATCAGGTGTAGGGTGGGATAATACATTATTTCAGCATCAACTACATGCATTTGCATTACGGCTTGAAAGAAAATGAGCATTATTTATTTACAGGATTTATATACTGCTCCATTTTCCAGGACGAAGTTTTCAGAGCAGTGAACAATAAAACATAAGACACATAAAAGTATAAAACATTATGTTAAAACAAGATCAATAAAATCCTTTCAATAAAACCCTGGCGGCTTAAATCAGGAAGACTCCCTGAAATAAAAGTATATACTCTGTCGAGGTTTGCCTGACCTGCTGAGTTGGAGAGTTCCTAAGAGATGGAGGTGAAGGCTGTTGTCTGGATGGACACCAGTTGGGCTTGGAGACTCCAGCTGCCCTGACCACAGGCTGTCCAGGGCTTTGCACACTAGAACTGAGACTTTAAACCTGGTCTGGCAGCAAATAGACAGCCCTTGCTGCTGAGCCAAGAGGGGCTGCATCCAAGGGAGAATCAGCAAGACAAGCATGCGTGCAATCCCCATGCGTTTTTGTGGGGAAGGTGTTTGCTTGCGCAGCTCCCTACTCTCTTTGGCGAAAACTTTGGCATGGCAGGGAAAGAAACACCAGGAAATAGAACGCAGTGACAGGTCACAGCAAGCTGTGTAAGCTGAGCCCACAGCTTGCATAGTTATAAATAGGAGCGTGCACAATGTACCATTAGTTTAAATGCACTCTACGTGAGAATAGAGAAAGTACAAGAGCATCAAAATAATTCAGCTCTTTTCAGACTACTGTGCAGTCTCTCCTTTAATGCAGGGAAGAAACAGCCTGACAATGAGTTCCTCTTTGAATGCTGAGTGATGAGCAATCCTTGGAGATGTTGCTTTTGATGTAGTCCTAAATGGAACCCAGGAGGTGGGTTAAAGTTAAATATAGAGAGGTCCACCATTAGGCTAACGGAGTCTACCTGCCGACCAGGAAGTAGCAAAAGTTCCTTTCTTTTAGCTCCCAACAACTAGATTGTTTTCTCGCACTGAAGGTCAACATGGTAATTAAACAACTGGGCACTTTCCCCACTGCCCTGAGTCAGCACGGGGAATCCTGCAGTGGTAGGAATTCTTTTCCCTGTCTAAATGGGCAAAGGACTGCACTGTAAGTATTAGTTTCTTGCAGGTCAGTCTTTTAAATAAAGCCCTAACATAATCCTTGCTTCATCTTATGTCCTCCTTTGTAGTATTTGAAAACGGTGATGACTGCCGGTAGGATCTGGCAATGGCATGAAGAAAGAGAAAGGCAATCAGCATTCCACTAATTCAAACATAAAAAATGCAGACATCAAGAAGGAAATCAACTTGAAAGAAATGACCTATAAAAGGCCTAGTGAAAACATATGCCACCTCTCTGAAAGAATTATTTTCCTATGAAGACAAAGCACTTTTTAATGTCTTTTTAATTGACAGTGTGGGATAATTGGACATATGCCTCTTTCCAAAGTTTGTTTCCCTTTATTATTCCTGAGTAGAGGTGAGCAGCTACTGTAAACAGGGGCATGTGAGACATTGCCTTCTTGTGTAAGTCTCCATCTTCCTGCACTGGCTTTTCATGCTGGGAAAGTGATTCCCAGAGCGGATGTGTGATTTTTGTTTCATAAATGTTTCACAGAAGTACATCTCTCATGATTGGGGAGGGGTGGTGAGGAAACAGAAGTTGCTTTACTGTGAACTCTTCCATAACCAGAAGTAGTGGTGGGTGGGAATCTGTCAGATTTCTTAAGATTGGTTGCCTGGACTCTGTCCTGCATTCATTTTGCCCTATATTTGTGGGGGCCTACAGGAAGTCTGAAAGGTCCGGTTGCTCGCACTCCACCCGCTTATCCACTGTGCAAGCCGGGCTCTGTTTCTGCACACCTGACTTGCAGGTTTTGCACACTTTACATAAGAAGCTACTAGGTTGAGTGTTCAAGGATCTTGGCTCAACTTGCTGCCCGGCCAGAGCTGAGCATGGAGGAGAAGTTCAGCAAGTGCAACAGAGGTAGATTCCAGCCTGATCTTGGAATCCTAACCAGAAGCACAGCTATGAATGAGTGTTGGAACATTTAATAAAACTGATCTGATTGCTTAGTTTCGCAGCATTATGTACTTCTGTGCACCCTGATTGGTTGGGAAAAGGTGCTCTCTGACTGTTTATGTGCTCCCTGATTGGTTGGGACCAGTGTTTCCAAGAACAGGTTTGGAACACAATTCCATATATTTTGGACTACAACTACTGTCTCTCATGGATGACACAGATGAGAACTGATGTCCAAAAAACCTGTAGGATGCTACATTGAGCACTTTCCCCCCTCTAATTATCATTTTCCTGATGCAATTGTGATAACCGTAAATTATGCTAATCACCCTATCTCATATGATTGATTGTTCTGAGGATGCCATTTGATGATGGACAAATCTGTCAATTTCAGTGTCTCTCAGTTTCTCACTTCTTTGTACAACCCTACATTACATTCATTCTGAACTTTGAGAATTTTTCCAGTGTTAGGTTTGCTTCATCTTGCACTTTGGATTTTTTAAGGCTGGCATGAAAACACATTCATACATGTATTTTGGTGCATTTCAGCTAATACAGTTATCCTTTGTATGCAATATTACTTAGAGCTTTGGGACCTGCTTAGAGAGCATTGACTTTGAGCAGTATAGACCTAGAATAGGTAGGTAGGTAGCTAGGTAGGTAGGTAGGCAGGTAATATTCAGCTTCCCAGAAGGTGGTAAGCACTGAGGGGCTCATTTGGGAAAGCCACCCTTCTTCTCTTAGGTGGCTTGAAGAGGGTAATTTCCACATATCTCCAAATTGTCTCCTCAGTCCTCCCCACCGCTGCCTGCCGTGACATATTCATAGCCCGGGAGTTAGCCAGCCCCATAAAAAGCAGCACACAGTCAGCAGGGGACAAAAGCAAAAGCCCATGTGGGGAAAGTTGGGGGCTTTAGGAAAACCCTATCTACTCCCTGAAGGCAACTGCCAAGGCCTGGACCCCCATCTGAAAGTGGGGGCTGGGCACTGTCTGAACAATGGCTGGAAGAGAGGGAGCTACTCAGCAAGCCTCTGGCCCTGGTCCCCTGGCTCAGTCGCAGGGAGTCGGGACTTTGGCCCTGCCAAGCCCAGCCCCGCTTAATGCAACCACATCTCATGTCCCTTCCCTTTGGTAGGACGGGAGCAAAGCAGCCCCTGCTTGCACTCCACGGCCAAGAGGGTGCTTCCTTTTGATCTCTTTTTTTTGCTCCTGGGTCCCCCATCCAACACGCCAAACCTCGCTCTGCACTGGCTCCTTTCCTGCAGCAAAGCTGTAGCACGGACTGGGAAAAACCTTCTCCTTTTGTTTCAGTGCCATTTCTACCATCCCAACGGCTGTAACTTGTGCATTTGGACCACTTATCTACAAACCTTCGCCTTCACATGTTCACATAGCAAGTGCAAATGGTGGGCCTATGATAGGACACAATTGCACATTATGTTCTCTATTCAAAAGCACAGACAGAAGCACATGTCTGATTTATTGTTGCCTCCACATCTGCAATTGGCTTAACTATGCATCATTTCCCTCACAAGCACAAAGAGCAATATGAATTAATGCTGATCCAAATCATGGCTTCAAGTTGCATGCGTCATTGGTCAACCTGCACAATTAAATCTATGAATTCCCCCTATTGCCAACAGTAAAGAAAAAAAGATGTTTGCAGGCCTTGCAAACAGATCAGGACACTTATCTGTGATAGCAAATATTCACCTTTTGCTTCTGTAGTGGAAAATCACAGATATTTGAAGCATCTTTGCATATAACCTTCAAGCTCCCATAACTTCTTTGCATCCCAGCAATTCTCAGCTTGCAAAGTAGTTGAATTAACACAGAGGAGAAACCTAATGGCCATGAAATATTTTGACAGAGTTTCAGATAAATAATGTGTCTAATCAATCATGGGACATGAGATTTCATTAACTCCTCTGCTTAGCAATGACCAAATATTAATCAATCAATAATTTGTTTTCCCTCCACCCATCAGGCAAATCCATTAGCCCTGGCCTGTTTTACCATTCCTTGAACTTCCTTCACTGTCCTTCTCCAAGAATACTCAGCAGAAGCTTCGGAGGTTGAATGATTCATTGGGCTTTCCAACTGTTAACAAAACTACAGTTAGAATTCAGGCTGCAGAAAGGACAGAACAGGAGGGGAGATGGAGATTTTGATAAAAAAGATTTACTGACAGACTCTCTTCATAAAGTAATTTGATGCCAGCTGTGAATTTGGATATCCATGCATATGTGTTCCAGTAGATACTAGTTAATGTGCACTGGCAACAAAAGCCAAGAGATACAAAGGAGGTAGAGAAACTTGTATGGTTGTGAAAGCTGGACCATAAAGAAGGCTGAGTGCCAAAGGATTGAGGCCTTTGAATTGTGGTGCTGGAGGAGACTCCTGCGAGTCCCTTGGACCGCAAAGCGATCAAACCGGTCAGTCCTAGAGGAGATCAACCCTGACTGTCCATTAGAAGGCCAGATACTGAAGATGAAACTCAAATACTTTGGCCACCTAATGAGAAGGAAGGACTCCCTGGAGAAGAGCCCAATGCTGGGAACAACAGATGGCAAAAGAAGAAGGGGACGGCAGAGAATGAGGTGACTAGATGGGTCACTGAAGCAGTTGGTGTGAGCTTGAGTGGACTCCAGGGGATGGTGGGGGTCAAGATAGGTTAGACACAACTTTGCAACTAGCAGCAAAAAGAAACTTGGGGGATTATGTGCAGTAGAAAGAAAACTTAGCAAATATTCTACTAAATATTCAAATTCTACTAAAACCCAACTTCATCATTCAAAGTTCAATGCAAACTTTCAAGCACTGAATTCCATGTGCCTTTCTTACATGAAATCATGCCTCATTTTCAAAACTGAAGTACTTTAGACATTTTTATGTCTTGTAATTAATTGCCTACCAATGAAAGCTACTGAACGTTTAAGTCATCTGCTTGGAATTGTTGCAATATGACAAAATCATGAACCTCTAGTGCCAAAAGGATGATTAAGTCAGTTTGGAGATTGGTAGCAATTACTAAATTGACCAAATCTATCCATTTGCAAGGTAGAAACAGGCTGCATATGCAGGATCGGTTGTGTATCTGAGGTTCTGCTTTAGTGAAGGGAAATGATCATTCACAGAGCAAACCTGAGTCCCTTGGAGGCATCATGTGAGTCTGGGTACTTCCTAACAGTACAAATGTTCCTACAACCTCAGGAGAGGGACAACACAATAATCTACACTCAGTGGTTGAATATAGCTTGTCAGGGAACCAGCGGTTATTGCTGTGTAGTCTGAATCCAGATGTGCTAACCAGCCATGGTGTGTAAATCATGAAACCCTACAACTCACCACCCAACAGCACCCACTGGTTTTCTTCATAGGTGGTTTGTGATTAACAATCCATGGTTTGCAAGCATGGCTGAGTTCAGACTACATGGCAACATGGTTCAACAGCATGGTTCTACCACAACCCACACTCAACCCTTGCTCAGCCCTTTAGTGTGGGTTCTCATGTTGTCCAAGCCCAGCCACCGGGTTGTTCCCACTCCCTGTCCTCTGCTCTCTCACAGCTGTGGCGGAAGGCACCATGGCAGAGGTTCTTCTGAGGTCACTGCAGGTCTCTATGCCAGCTCCATCACTGCTATTGTCCAGAACAAGGTAGGTCAGCTAGATCAGCTCAGAGGTTCACCTAACTGTTGTTCTTGTTCTTGTTAAAGAACAACAGGATATGGAATCAGCAGGGCATAGGATAGACAGAATCCATAAAGTTGGTGATGCAGATCTTAAGCCTGCAATCCTATAAACACTTAATTAGAAACAAGTCTTATTGAATTCAGTGGGACTTCTGGATAGGATTTTGTCACTAGGGTCCAATTGTACAGCCACCAGACCCACTGAACTGAAATGGGACTTACTTTTGAGTAGACATGCCTAAGACTGCACTGCGATACAGCTTGGCCTCCACTGTCATTTTGTTCTTTGTGGGCTATAATGTTTTACCTCTTGAGAACTATCAACAACAATATCTTGGGAGCTTTCAGCTATCAAAATGAGATAGTATACTCTTCATCCAATGCATCTAGATCTTAATAGCCATTGCAAGTTCACCATCAAATGAAGTAAAATAGCAAATATTAAAATCAATTATTAGCTACAGAACAAATATGAATACTCAAAATCATCTGATGTTAAATAAGGTGTAAAATATTCAGAGAATTGCTGGTAAATGTATAGAAAAATTCACACAGAGAATTTTAGGGGCAAAAATGTTTGTCCACAACCCGGGACAATACAGGCCAGTACAGGGATGTGCAAGGAATCCATTTTGAGTGTGCCCGGTGTTTATGGAGCATTCACCAGGAATGGAGTCCCACATCTTGTGCAAGCTGCACCAGGATTCCACTGCCGTGGACAGCAGGAAGTGGGAAAGAAAGATGGCCACCGGGCGTGGTGGCTTGACCACAGTCCCCTTTCCACCAGTGCTGCTGACTGAAGCAAGCAGGAAAGATGGTTGGCCATCACGAATGGCGTCCGGTGCATCGTCTTTGAGCATCTCTGTGGCATCCTGCCACCGCTTCTGATGGGAATGTGGCCAGCTGTGTAACCAGTGGTCCATGAGGGTCCACAGACTTCCTTTTGGCTCAGCTCACTTTAGAGGACTGTGCATGAGAAGATTCTGGAGGGATGGATTCCAAGAGGGTTTGTCCGAACCCTAAGCCAGCATCCAAGACCACCATGGCACCCCCCTCCCTTCATTTCGGTACGAAGAAGCTAGCATTTAATAAAGCAGCTTACGAACCAAGCGTGAATGATCCTTTCTCCAAGCTTTCCTGACCAGTCGCCATTTCAGAAATGAGCATTTTGGCCCAGTTTGCATCTGTTCCTGGAGCACTGGAGATGGTGCATGGACTGCCACACAAAAGTGACTCCAATTTCCAGTGGCCACAACAAAGAAGAAAGTCTTCATGAAAGAAATGTGCAGTAGAACCAGTCACTGGAGTTGGGTTCCTCCACAGCCAGGGATACCTCTGTGGTCCTAGAACACACTAGAACAGAAATGTTACATATTGTTTGTTTCTTTGCTGAAGTGTACAAGTTTTAACAGGCTTGAAAATATGTGTGTGTGTTTTACAAAAATTTTGTCATTTTTGATTTAATTATGAATTAGTTATGCATGCTCTTTTAACAGTTGTTTAAAATGCATATGTCCCTTCTTACTTCATTTAATTTTACCTATCATCCTCATCCTCACCACCACCACGTTTTCAATGACTGTTCTATTGTTGGTTTTCCTATTTATTTTTCTTACTGTTATGATTAGTTTTATAACGATTATTGATTTTATTGATTATGTCATAAGCCACCCAGGGAGTCCTATGGCTCATAGGGCAGCATACAAATGGAATAAATAATAATAAATAATGCTTTGATCCATTCCAGTGCTATCCACCAGCAAGATCCACTGCCCTATGCCCAGCGGGACACTCCATTTTGCAATGAAACAGCTGAGTGTGTTCTATGCCAGTGGTTCTACAGGGCATATTCTGGCTGCCAGGAAAAATCGAAAATATATCCAACATCTGCACTAGGGGAAGAGGGTGCTAATGTTTTATTGCTGCTTTTAAAGTCCATTTCTTTCCCAGGAAGAAAAGTGTGATTTGTATCATGGACAGGACGGATGGCATGAGAGAGGGGGCGTTCCTCTAAGGGACAACCTGGCTGATGCTGGCAAAGATTTTCTTAGTTTTGAATGAGGAAAGAGGCAGAACAAGGATCTCATGCCGAGTTTTACAAGGACAGTGTGAAATAGGGACACAACATTTGCTGGATGAATGGGTTGGACAGATAGAATTAAAGCATTTTAGTTGAATGCAATTGGCACATTACATTTACAAATGTTGAGTAATGAATTTTAAATGAAATGCTTATGAAAACTGCAGCTGCAAGAAGAGGCATTGTCTCTTGCCATGGTCAAGAGCTGCACCACCAAACCCCAATGTATGTGTCTTCTTCAGAGCTATTACTTCAGGGCAAGGACCAATGGAGTTCCCCTTCCACACTGGGTTGACTATGGGCACCCTATTTGCAGTGTGAAAAGTGCAAAGGTCACCTTTGCACTCCTACAGCTTTGCAATCTCTGAATGCAGATCTCCCTTGACCTTGGATCTAGGGATCTGAAAAATCCTTTGGCCTCCCAGTTGTTGGCTGGTGGCCCTAGGATTTTTCTCTTGGTCACATGAACTGGCTTAGCTGCCTCCTCTGAATGGAATCAACACTTCCCATGAAGGAACATCCTTGTAGTCTGGGAGAACTCCTCAATGCAGTCCCATCAGTGGAGACACAGATGTCTCCAAATCCTTGGAATGTCTTTAACCAGCTCTGGTAAGAAAATGCCAGTGAGAAAGACTACCAGGACACCTGAGGCTCAGGCCAACAGCTGGATGCTCTACAGCTGATGGACATCATGGGGTCTTCAACATGGTTCCCCACTGGGGCATTCGACTCAACATGGCACCTCTGCAGCATCTGCTTTCTGTCTTTCTGCCAGCTTACATAACTAAGGTGGAACCCTGCCTTAGGGATGTGTGTGGAATCTGCTTTGGGGTGGGATTCCTGGACTCTGGCCCACTTTCTCACAGACCTGAGTACAACTTGATGCTGATTCTTCTCATTGGTGTCCACCAGGAACTGAGACCACAACAACACTGTGCAAACAGCATCCCTCTTCCACACACGTGACTTGAGGGCTTTGCTTGTGCAGCTGGGCAGAGAGAGGAAGACTGCTGGGGAGTTGGAGCATTTGTGAGACCCAGTCCTTAACCGTGGGGAAGCATCTTGACAAGCGAGCTGCTCAGTTGGAGGGGCTTTCCCATTCCAGAGGTCTGGCCCTCAAGCAGTGAGAGCCACCTGAGGGTAGAGCTGAAAGCTTTACTGGAAAGGGAGGGATCAAGGGAAAGATTCCAGCTTGGATTCAGCTCTTCACATGAGCAGAGGCTTCTCTTTCTGGCTTTGGTAGAAGGCTATTTGGAGCTCAAACCCTGCTTTTTATCTGGGGCACCTAAATGGAAGAACTGCATTTTCAAAGGATTGTTCTGAGTTGTGTAACCCAAGGGAAGCAGGGAAGGGCCTGGCTTGTGACAGCGGGTTGCAAGGGGAGGTCTGGAGGCATTCGTGAGTGTGCATGGGCTGCTTCTTCGCTTGGCTTACTTCTTAAGCCCAGATCAAGCAGAAGGATGAGGTCCAGTGGCAGAAGCAGGCTGAACTCTGCAGAATCATAACAACCCCACTCTGAACGCTGTGTTCTATCGTGGAAATGAAAACCTGTACTTCTAAAAGTATTTAGAACTCCCAGTCAACTTGTAGAATATAAACCAAAACCCACCAGGGCCATCTAAACCACTAAAGATTTAAGAAAACAGTCAAACTGGCATCATGCTGTAATCTGTCCACACCGATTCTATCGTGTGTTTTGTTCTAGGCTCCATATTCCCAATGGTGAGCCCCCCTCCTCTCTTTGAATTATTTAGCATGTGGAAAGCTGAGCTTTTGCCTCTTTGATTCCCTTCCCCTGGGTCTTTATTACCATCTAAGTGATTTACAAATGGAAGGTCTCATCTAATGCTACTGTGTATTTCCATTCCCGGCAGGTTGCTTGTTCCCCCTCCCCTACTGAATTCTGGCCCACAAATAACTAATATTAATGTCAAATTGGATAATCCATGGCTCAGATTTCAATTATTGGATCAGAGGGAAATGCATGTTTCTGACAAATAGCAATAACTGTATTTGGTGTGTTGCCTCCCCCGCCCCACCCTGGGTGTGCTTTTGCGGGAAAGCAATTTAGGCTAGACAATGCTACATGATTTAGAAACCCCCAAGCAAATCTACTTTACATTGTCTTGGAGCCAATTTGCTGAGAAAGGAATAATTAGGATTAGATTTCAGTCAAGCCTGAATCCACCAGGAACTAATGATCCCATGATATGATACCTTGGAATCAGGCTTCAGGAGACAAGACAATGGATTATCTGCAGGGTGACATTATAATCAGATCGAAACACAGACTCATAGAACAAGGTGGAAATGGACCTGTGTGGAAATGGCATCATGGAATTCGCCGCCATGCCGTGTATGGGCGAGAAAGCTGGATGGTGGAGAAAGCTGACAGGAAGGAAATGGATGCATCTAAAACCTGGTGCTGGAGGAGAGCTTTGAGAATACCTTGGATGGACAGAAAGTTGAACAAGGGGTTCCTGGATCAAAACAAGCCAGAGCTTTCTCTAGAAGCAGAAAGGACAAGACTGAGGATGTCCTACTTTGGACCCATCGTGAGAAGACAAGACTCGGTTGAGAAGACCATCATGCTGAGGAAAGTTGAAGGCAGAAGAAGAAAAGGAAGACCAAATAAGAGATGGACGGACTCAAAGGAAGCCACAGCCTTGACTTTAGATCAGCTGAGCAGGACAGTCCTAGACAGGGTTAGGGGTAGCTTTTTCTTCTTTTACCACCTTCAACAGATTTTTTTATTACTGTATTTTTTGCTCTATAAGACGCACTTTTCCCCCCTCAAAAGTAAGGGGAAATGTCTGTGCCTCTTATAGAGCGAATGTGTGTGTGCAGCAAGTCTGTCAGATGTGCAGCCCATGGGGAAGTGATGGGGAATGTGCCTGTGATTATGTGCCCATTTGATTCAGAATATTTTTTTCTTGTTTTCCTCCTCTAAAAACTAGGTGCGTCTTATGGTCAGGCGCGTCTTATAGAGCGAAAAATACGGTAATTTTCATCCCAGGACACTTCCCATGTTAGCTTCCTTTAACAGATTCTCTACTATATGTCTATTTGCTTCCATAATTCTGAAGGTGACTTAATGATCTACTATCTTCATGGTAGGATGATGCCCTAAATACTTTTAAAATCTCAAAAATTGTTTGATCTTGCATTACTGCTTGGAAATATGCAAGGACAACAAGGACAGAAACCTGTTCCCTGCACTTTTCAAAATGGAGCAGTGTATTCGCCCTTTTTGTCCCCTGCTACCTGTGATGCTTATTCCAAACACACATTATGAACAAGATGGAGTTTCACTGGCAGTTTCTGTCATAGCCAAACAGACCTTTTCCCTCCTCCAGGCCTGCGAGGGGCTTGGGCGAAGGGAGGGCGACTAAGCAGAACCGTCCAGGTGTCTGCATCTGAACACAAAGCACAAGATCAGAGTTTAACCTTGGCCTAAATTTAGACTTTGCAGAAACAATAATTTAGAAGCCTCTAAGTGCATTAGCTGAAACATTTGCAATTTAGATAGTGGAAAAACATCTGCCTTCATATTTGGTCCCACATCTGGACTCTGCCATCAATTTGCAGTAGTTGCTGAATGACCGTATTGATGTGAATTGCCAGGCTGGGTCAGCCACAGACTAATAGAGACAGTTTTCTGGCCCTGATGCAGTTGATTTGTGCTTTTGGTTATTTGTCTGGCTATTCAATTAACTGCTCCAAGTCAGAATGGATGCCCTTCAGAGGTATAATTCCCCCATAATGTTATGAATCAACTTCAGTATTACCTCAAGTTCATTACCTACTTGAGAATACTCATTCCCTGAGAGATATCACAAGTAATTAACTTGAATGGATGAACCTGATTTCACAAGATATAGAGAGCTGGTCATCTTTCTGAAGCTGAGCTTGTGCAATAAAGTAAATTAAAATAAGATGAATATTTTACCCTAAATTATGCATGATTTACCTGGGATTTGTCTACTTTAACTTGGCCGTTACATCCAAACTTTCATAGAATCATGGGCTAGTAGAATGGACCAAGAAGGTCATCAGGCCCTACCCCTGATCAATGTAGGACTCCGAGTTCAAACATCCCTCTCAGATGGCTGTCCAGGGTGGAAGAGCCCACAAGCATCCCAGGGAACTGTTTCCACTGTTGTACCACTCTAACAGTTAGGAAGTTCTTCTGGATGTCTCACCAGAACCCGGCTTCCTGTGATTTGAGCCCATTGCTCTGTGTCCTGCACTCTGCAAGGACTGAGAAGAGATCTTGTCCTTCTTCTTTGCCCTTCAGGTATTTGAAGAGGGCTATCCTATCTCCCCTCAGTCTTCTCTTCTCCAGGCTAAACATATCCCAATCCTTTCAATCTCTCCTTATTCAGTGCTTTATTTTGTAAATTTTACCGGGTACTGTTCAGCCATGAATATCACTGAAGAGAATGAAACTTCCAATTAAAGAGGCTGGATTTGACTTTATATCATTGGAACAACCAGAAATACATTTTGCTCTCTTCCACCTAGATTGCTCTTTCCTCCAGTCAGTTTCGAAACATAACGGTGGTGTACAGAATTATGGATTAAGGAGACCCTTTCTCTCCTAGTACTAGAATCAAAAGGGGTCTTCCAAGAAGCTGGTTGATGGAAGATTCAGAAAGCACTTCTTCACACAACACGTACTTAAAATATGGATTTTGCTACCAGCAACTGTAGTGATGGCCACCAGTTTCACTGGCTGTAACAGGGGATTTGACACATCCATGGAGGAGGAGGTTATCCATGGCTATTTGTCCTGAAGGCTGCATGCCCCAGTTGCTGGGGAACTTCATGGGCATTCATGGGCACCTGGTTGGCCACTGTGTGAAGGCAGTGATGGACTTACCATGCTCTTATGTTGGATGTTCTTAAGTTGCCATCTACTTCCACTCTCTGAAAGCAAAGCTGAGAGAATCAGGAGCTCAGTTGCCACCTTTTGCATCGTTTCCCCCATTTTAAAAGCTGGCATATCTCTCCTGGAGCCTAACAACTCTCAGTAAGAGAATTAAGTTTATTGATGTTGAGATTTCTGCCATTTTGTTCCCACCCCTTTTGCCTTGAATGCTACCCACTGGTGGAAAGCAGTCCCTAATTCTTCTAGGAATCTGAATACATCTCCTGGGCTGAAGGATGTTCTGCATCCCACAGGTTCTGATTTGACCTAACCGCTCAGTATAAACAAGACCCTTGGCTTGCCATGGGGAAACAGCCTTGCAAAGTGTTTTCCCCCTTGAATAGTGCAGCTCAGCAGTTGGGAAATATCAGTCAAGATCACAGGAAGTAGAAAGAGCCTCCTTAATATTAAAGAACTGGCAGATCTAAGAGGTGAATTACACAAGAAATATAGAGAATCTGATCAAAGCGGGATTCAAAGACATGCAACCACTGTATGTAGAATGTTCTTTCTCCAGCAAAGGTGCCAGAACTCCTGCAGATGGGAAACATTATGCATAGATATAGGATATGGCAAGAGAAGACGAAGAATTAGCTAGATTTGCACCAAATATTGTTCTAATTCCATATTAAGATAGGATCTAACTAAATTCTAGATTCCCCTACCCATGATATCCATTTAGATGGCACTAATGTTATTCCTTTTGTTAAAAACAATGTGTGGGATTGCTTTACAAGACTGCTGCTGTATTTCAGTGTCACCCCATTCCCTTCTTCCTGGCTTCATTAGCTGAAAGATCCTATCCATTCAGGGATGGCAAACATGGTGATGTAACTGTAGCCAATCACATCTGGTTACATCATGATGCTACCGAAGGCAATTGGAGGTGAGAACAGCATGAATCAATGAAGATGCTGTTTTTAAGGACATGAAAATGAAGTGAACATGGAAAGTGATTTTTAGCTCCTTTTTGCTAATCACATTTTTTCCAAGTTCTTTTCCATGATTTAGTGGAAGATTATGGAACCTTGGGGTGGAGAAAGTACCATCTTGTATAACTGAGCCCGTTTGTATCATGAGTCAAGATCCCCTGAAAGTCATCTGAAGGATTCTAAACATGGCTGCTGCTAATTATATCCATCTATTGAGACAGCTTTTTTATTACCAAATGTAAGTGAAAACCAATTAGCTTAGTCTTAAGCACCAGTACAGAAAAAGGCATAAGTACTTCCCCAAATGTAATGTTCATTACCAAGAAAATCTCAGTGTCCAGTTAACTTGCTTTCCTAGAAAGAGAAGAGGAAAACCAATTCCACAGCACCTTTAACTGCCTTTTAGTATCTGGTAAATTGATTCTGGACCCCATCAATGCTGTAGGAATAAACAAGAAGCAACGGGGGGCAGGGAATGAGTGTGCACACCTGGGGAAGGTGGGCATACCTGGCAGTGCTGGCCTTGGGAAAGAGAAGGGTTGGCGACTAAATCCCTACTGTGTACAGTACAGAAATACATAAGTTGATATATAAATTCTGAGATCACAAGAAAATGCTGGTTCAGATCCATCAGGGTTCATATAGTCCAGCCTACTATTCCCACAGCAGCCAACCAGCCCATAATTTGGACCCCTTCACATTCATGTTCCTCAGAACTGGTGCATGTAGGCACACTGCCTCTGGTACTGGAGATGGCATGAATCCATCAGGACTAGTGGTCATTGACAGCCTTTTGCTCCATGAATTTGTCCATCCAAAATGGCGGTCATCACTACATTCTGTGGTAGCAAAATCCCTAGCTTAATTATGCATTGTGTGAAGAAGTGCTTCCTGGTATCTTTCCTGAATCTTCCATCAACCAGCTTCTTGGAAGACCCTTTGGGTCTTCTAAGGAAGAACGTTATGAGAGAGAACATCTCCTTAATCCATAATTCTGTACGCCACTGCTATCTCCCTTTATCTTTTTTCCTGAAGTAAACAGGTAAGAATTGAAGCAATCTGAGGGCATCTTCAAAGGACACACAGCTTCACCTCAAAGGCCTGAGGGCCTCAGCTTCTCCAGGCCAGCCCTATCTTGAAGCAGGTGATGAGCAGTGGCAAAGTATCGGAAGAAGGTTTGATGTATCCTGTGACGCACGCCTTGCACAACTGCTCCGTCTTTTGGGAACAGTGGACAATGCTTTCCCAACATTAGCTATAAAGAAAGAATCAGGCAACTTTCCAATCCACCTTTGTATGTGGACTCAGGTAGCAAAAGTGTCTATGGCTGATGTCACCACTCTATCACCTCATTAGAGGTTTCTGTCCATGCCAGCCAGCATTAGCTTTGTGATGTGCAAATCCACAAAAGTTGGGTCCCCCAAAATTCCCCTAATTGCACCTTGAAGCTTGTTCTAACTTGTTTCTGAATCAGATAGTAGGCCTTTTCCTCTCTTTACATGAAAATTAATCCATATTTCTGCTCATAATTTCTGAAATGCACATGCCAATTGTGTATATATTTGAAATGCAGGCCCCTTCTCCCATTGAGTAAAGTTTGTTTGTGTGCATTTTTCCCAAAAATGACATACTTGATATGCATTCTTCAAACATTCATGCTCTGGAACATATTTGAGGTCCATGGATCCTGCTGCAAGCTCAGAAATGCACAAACACCAACTGCAGATTATATCTGAATTTTTGCTATGCTGGAATTCTGCAGACTTGGTATGGTATGATGAGCCAAGCATTTCCAGTAGAACAGTTGCATCCAATTTTAATTCCAGTAGATCACTGGAAAGAAAGGGACTTTAGCCCAACATTGATACAAATCAAAGCCTGTAACTCATCAGAACTCACCAAATTCTGTCCCCAGATTGGTATTACTTCTGCTTTTGTCAGAACTCAAGTTTCAAACTAAGAATTGAGTGGAGAAGAAGGGTTAAGAAAGCCACCTTGTCTTCTTTGAAGGAGAAAAGGTGGGACGTACATACATACATACATACATCCCGAGGTTCAAAGGAAATCCAGGTTTTCCTATGTTTCACCTTCATGTGCATGACCACAAAGGACTGACCATAGAAAGTTGCTCTTCCCCTCTCAGCAGAACCAAGTCAACACAAAGAGTTGAGCCCCGATGTGGAACTGACCATATCATAATGCATAAACTCTTCACCAAGTTACAAATCTGACATCACAAATCAAGATAAAATTTCCCTGCGTTGATATGCTTTTTGGGTCATCTTTGAATACTTACCCATCTGTATCACCAAGGGACCCTAATGATTGAAGGCAAAAGAAGAAGGGGACGGCAGGAGCTGAGGTGGCTAGATGGGGTCACTGGGGCAGTTGATGTGGGCTTGGGTGGACTTCAAGGAATTGAGGAGGACAGGAATGCCTGGAGGAATGTTGTCCATGGGGTTGTGAAGGGTTGCACATGACAGCGACTTAAAAAATAATCCCCAAGGTCCATTGTGGAACATGTCATCAATGCAACGCAGAAAGACACACCCTTCTCTGATTGTCTGCTCTTGGACAGCATCTCCCCACACTAGCAGAAGTCTCCATGCAGGTCAGGGTTGCAGGTGACACTGTGGGAGAAGAGGAATCCCTTGCTTTGGTGTGGCTAGTTCAAGGCGCTGGCTAAATCCTTGGCTCCCAGCTACCTCCCTTAGAATCAGTGTCAGCTTCACCGAAATCTTTGGAGCTTAGTACAAACTCTTGCTCTCCTGAGAAGAAATAGCTTTTTCTTCATCTGGCCTGCACTGGTCTCAGGGAAAGGAGCTTTGCTTGTGGAGCGGGTGTGTTTTTTGTTTGGCCAATTTGGCCATATTTCTACTGTCAGCAGGTATGTGGGAGAAATGCAGGTATAGTGCAGGTGCACACAAGAGGTTCCTTTATGATGATTGGTGATTGCCAAGGCTTGTGATTCAGGACTGTGGGGCCCTTCAGGACTAATTCTGAGCCAGCAGTGTGATGCGGTGGTCAAGAGGGCAAATGCCACCCTTGGTGGCATAGCCCGAAGCATGGTTTCTAGATCGAGAGAGGTGTTACTGCCACTCTGTACGACTCTGGTGCACCCGCAGCTGGAGTATTGTGCTCAGTTCTGGGCCCCTCATTACAGGAAGGATCTAGCCAGGTTAGAGTCAGTGCAGCATAGGGCCACAAGGTTGGTGGCCGGTTTGCAGGGGATGCTGAATGAGGCGAGACTGAGGGAACTGGGTCTCTTCAGCCTGGAGAAGAGGAGACTCTGAGGGGATCTGTTGGTGACATACAGGCATGTGAGGGGGTGTCACACGGAGGTGCATAGAGACCTGTTCTCCCCTGCAGAGGAAGGCAGGATGTGCTCCAGCGGAGCAAAGCTCAGGGAGTCAAGGCTCCATTTGGATGCCAGGAAGCACTTCCTGACAGTTAGGACCCCGAGGGTGTGGAATGGGCTTCCCCGGGAGGTGGTTGAGGCCCCATCGGTGCGGGTTTTCAAGGACAGGCTGGACATGCACATGGTGGGCATGTCATGAGTTGAGCCAGCTGGAGCCCAGGAGGCCCCTTCTGACTTGCTTTCTTTCTATGTTTCTAATTCAGCTCACTCCCTCAATGGTAAGGATCCAAGGGAAGGGACGAGATAGGAACAGCTTGAAAGGTGCCCCTAGGGAAGGATGGTCACTAATCCACCACTTTCAGAAGCCAAGCTGTTCTCTCCCAAATACAGAATAAGCTATTCATTGGAAGGAAGAAGGAGTTGGTTTCCCGCACAGATGCCCCATGCAAGTCCTCTTTGCAGTCAATAAATGTGCCCCCATTTCAACCCGTGAGCCTTGTCTGCACTTGTATGTACTTTGGTTGCAGCCATCAACATCGTTTGATGATGTGGCAACATGACAGAGTTTTAATAGTCATGCAGGATCTGCATATCCAGAAATATAAATTAACTCATAATCAATCTTGACTTGAATTATGAAAATATTAATGGACATTGGAATAAAATCAGGGCTCATTAAACATTCGAGAATTATGAACTGGCTAGTTGTGACTTACAAGCCAACTCTTTTCATGCCTCAGTGACATCACTAGTTAAGACTTATGAAAATCCTTCCTCTCATTAAGAAGGTCTTCCATCAATGGCAGCAAACTGGACCTGACGTACTAAAACTTCCAACTTTCTGGGGAAGCAGTGAGCAGTGTATTCTTCCCCATTCCTTCATCCTCCTCAAGGAGCAGGGAGAGTAGCTAATGCTGGCTTGAAGATTTTTCCCTTCTGGACAATGTATCTCAATCTGAAGCTTTTGTGCAACCAGAAGTTAATTTTAGGTACGATTGGACAGCTTTTCCAAGTCATTGACCCTGAAGAATAAACCCACTGCGGTGCTGTGTTAAGATCCATTGCAAAGCCAGGACAAGAGCAGAAAGATTTTCCATTACATCCCACCGAATAAAGCCTGTTTAGATGGTCCATGATATGGTCAGTGATGGAGATTCTGGGGACTTGGAAGCATAATAATCAAATAAGTGGAGGTCAGAGTGATTTAGCGGCCATTATAGACCTATTGTGCAAGATAGCAAGATTATCTCCAATCTGTAAACCCCAGCTGTTTGAGCAATCAGGATTTCAGCCAAAGAACTTGACGAGGTGAGACCTCAATTGCCGTTCCATCTTTTGCTAAATAATAAAAGGGTAAAAAAAATCATAATAACTCAATCATTCCCTGTTTCTTCTCTGCTGAAATCAAGCGAGGGTTTCTTAGTGCGAGAAAGTCTGTTCCACTCGTGGTTTTATTAAACGGAAAGAAGGCACATGAAATGGATTGGTTTCCTTCCAGCTACAAGAGAAGTTGATCTACAAAATACAGACTGTCTTATGTCCTACAATTTGGAACGGATTGTACATACATGATTGGGGTGATTTCTATTTGCACACGCATGCACCCTAGCACATGGAAAGTGGGTATTCAAACAGATCCCACACATATAGACACTGCATCTTTTTGTATGCATGTTTCTTGATATCTGCTTTTCACAAGTACTGGTGCCTAACACACATGATTTTGCAAGCTGTTTTCCTACCATAATGGGTCACCATGTTCTTTTCCCCAACATAGCCATTTTGGTATGCATTTTGGATTGAGAAACTCCATTGTGATTATTACATTACATTATTATTACACTTCTACAGTGCCCATAGCCAAAGCCCTCTGGGCAGTTTACAACAATAATCATAGAATCATACACTCAGGTCACCCATCCAGCTTCTAACCAGGCCTGACCCTGCTTAGCTTCCAAGATTAGGCAGGATCGGGCACTTCAGGCCACTGATTTTATTTCACAGAGTACAAAAGGAGAGTACACACAGGATAGAGTGAAAGAACTTGGCATGTTTAGCCTGGAGAAGAGATGGGAGGTATGATAGCATTTTTCAAGTGCTTGGAAGCCTGTCACAAAGAAGGAGGCCAGGATCTCTTCTCAATCATCCCAGAGTGCAAGACATAGAATAATGGACTCAAGTTACAGGAAGTGAGGTTCCAGTTGGACATCAGGAAGAACTTCCTGACTGTTAGAGCAATATGAGAATGGGACCAATGACCTAGGGAGATGGTGGGTTCTCCCACACTAGAGGCATTCAGGATGCCACCTGAGATAAACCATACCTCTGAGCAGGGGGTTGGACCTGATGGCCCTCCGGCTTTTCCAACTCTGCTATTCTATGATTCCATGAGAATTGGGTGATTTCATATTAAAATACATACTGAATTGATTTTCTCTCCCAACCATACTTTTGCATATATGTTAAAAGGGTGCTGTAGACAGAATGCCAATACAGATAAAAAGGAAGATCGAGGAACACTCAAACGCCAGAGTAATTACAAGAGATGCAATTGCCCCAATAATGAGAGTCCAGGTTCTCCTCTGGTCAGATGCCTTCTAACCATCATTACTCCCACTCATGCCTGGATTTAGCTTCAGTCACTTAGCATGATAAACAGATCTTCCAAATGATGGTTTGTTTGACAGGTAATCTATGGCAAATCGCCATGGGCAAGCTCCTTGCCATCCTTCTTTGCTATGTAATGGGGTCCTAATGACAATTCAATAGACCATGCCCACCTTGCTACTTTGCAAAATCCTTCTATCGATTAGGGTTAGGCATACTAATTGAATACCGCAAACACCGCCTCAGGAAGTGTCTCTTTTCCATTTGTTGGATTTGTGCACTTGAAAGGAACCTGTTAGGTTAAACAGCTTGTTAACTAAAATATGCTTCTGCTTCTTCTTGGTTTCACTCTCCTGGCGCCTCGTGGAGGAGAGAGAAGGAGGAGGGCTAAACGGAGGCACAGCTGGAGCAGTTGGGTGCCATTTGTCATCTACGCAGTTTACCTGCATGGGGTCCCTTTTAGAAATGGTGGGGTCTTTGGGAGTTTCACTGCTTGGCTGAGTCAGTGCAGTCACTGCTGCAGGGGAGGGTGATAAGGTAGGAAAATGTTCTGGCAAATGTCAGGGGTAGGATGGGAAAGTAATGGGAGGCCCCCGAGTGGGCCCTCAACTCACACAGATCGTGCTAAAGCAAAAACCTCCTTCATGATTTCTTTTCCAGGAATGGCTGTTTCAGAAGCTAGATATTCACATCGTCTTCTTCTGCTCCATGGCTCAATTTGCATTTGGTGATACCTCCCTGTCCTTTCCATGATGGGATCACACATTTGTTGCTTGGAGCTACAGGAACAAGTCGTGCCAGGATGTCATTTGGGCATGGATCACCCAGGTGAGCAATCCAGGATGATGAAATAGCGAGCAAGTATGAACACAACCTTGAAGCAGCTGGAGAGAGCAAGGATTTGTGGGTCAAGGGGAGTTCAGCTCTCCCTCCCTCCCTCCTTCCTTTCCTCCCTCCCCCCATCCCTCTCTCCTTCCAATATCGAAATTAGAATATGCTCAGCATCTAGTGTCCTGCTCAGCATCCTTTCCTGTGTTTGTGAGAGCAGATGTCATGCGACAGACCCTCCCTCCCTGTCCTCAGGCACCAAAATGCAAAACAACCCTTGCACTGCAGAATTTTAATGACGCTCCATAAGGAAGGAGCCAATTCCGCTTGAGAGGCCTTCTTTTCAGCTGAAAAGCTAAGCTTCTGCTCATGTAAAGAGAGTTGAACCCAAACTGGAAACTTCTCCCCAGTCCCTCCACTTTAGTAACACCCTCAGGGTGACTCCTGCTGGGTCGCTCATCAAGGGACCAAGGGGAGGGTTGGGCACGTGGCCTCCTTCCTCCCCTCCAGTCTCTTCCGAGAAAGGCCTGCTCTCACAGTCAGCCGGGGAAACAGCAGGAGGCAACCTTGATGCCGCTTCAAAGACTTTTGCCCTCCTTTGATCCTCCTGACCCTCATCGCCTGGTCCTCTCCTTCTTTGGAATCCGAAGATTTATGGCTCTGTAAAGCTTGCAGAGAGTGAGTGCGATATTTGCAAGATATTGCACATCCCGCTAACCCAACCTGTCAACAAGCCATACCGGGTTGTTGTTCTACAGACAATGCACGGTGTGCCCAGCAGGGTTCAGCACGGGTTGTCTTCCCTCTCCTACTCCCACACTCTTCTGGCCAATATTCCAGGAGATGTGGCAAACGGAACTGCATTGCCTCCTCTCCCCATTGCTGTCACCGGCCCGTTTTTCAGCTCACCGCGTCTCTTTCCCCTCTTTCTCCTTTGTTTGGAGATCATGAAGAAGGATCTCCAAATGGGCTGCCAGTGTTACCCCCTCCACAGCGATGGACAGGCAGCCAGTGGTTGGCCATCCCTTTGGAACCTTGTCCTCCAAGGGCATGGTACTCTTCATTAGGGTTAGGTGGGCTTGTGAGTTTAGCCCTAGTCCAACATCTGCTGCTTCAGTAGCCTGGAGAAGGGATGGGTGGGAAACTGCTGGAGGAATTGCAGTCCGTTGCATTTTCGTGATGTAGCCCCTCTGGAGTAGTTTGTTAATCTGCATTGTTGGCAACTCACTGCGGTCTGAGTTTAGCCTGCTCATGGCAGCCATCTCCTAGTGAGGCTGTAGTTTGTGCAAATTTCCTTGGTGTTTGGAGAGCGAAATCCACAGGGAAAGTATTTATTTGCTTAACTAATTAATTTCTATACTGCCCGTTAGTCAAGATGATTCTGGGCAGTTTACATAATCCAAGCAGGCAGATAAACAATGAAAAAATACATTAAAGTCAAAGATAAATAATACATCAGTATTAAAATAGCAGCAATAGGCCAATGATGAATCCACAACATAGCACTCAAATTAATCCGCAGAACAATGGCAATAAAATACAGTAAAATTTAGTATAGATGAATTTTAAAAATAAAATTAGTAACTGTTAAAATATTGAGTGAAAAAAAAGGTTTTTACCTGGTCCTGGAAGGAACAGAGAGTGGGTTCCATGTGCAACAGCCTGGGAAGCTGATTCCAGAGTTGGGGTGCCACTGCCAGCCAAGTGGCACTCTGAGAAGGACCTCGGACGAAGACCTCAGGGCATATATGGGAGAGGAGTTCCTTTAGACAACCTGGCCTCCAATACATTTAGAGCTTTAAATCCTAATGCAAACACTCTGAATTGGTTCCGGAGTTCAATTGGTAAACAGAGAAGTTAGAAGAGGACTGGAATAGTACGTTCATTTTGGCCATTCCCTGCCAGCAGCCTCAATGCTCTATTTTGAACCAGTGGAAGTGTCTGAATCATCTTCAAAGGCAGCCCCACATAGGGCACATTACAGAAATCCAAGGGAGAGGATTGGGTCACTCTTGCAAGGCTCTGCCTGTCCAGGCAGGGTCATAGTAGACAAATGAGCTTGAGCTGATAGAAGGTGTTCCAGGCCACAAAGTCAATCTGTGACTCCAGTGACAGTTCAGGGTCCAGCCTATGAACTCTGCCCTTTAGGGGGAGTGCAACCCCATCCAGAAGAGGTTTGATGTCACCCAACTGGACAGATGAAACTCCCACCAACAACACCGCCATCTTATCTGGATCAAGCCTCAGTTTATCAGCCCTCATTCAATCCATTACCAAGCCCAGACACTGATACAGAAGAGGCACCAGTTCAGGAGAAAAAGAGAGACCAGATGCTGTCAGCACACTGGGGACCTCTCAGCTCTCACCTCTGGAAACCCTTTCCCAGCAGTTGCTGGGAGCCTGCTAAATAGCTTGGGGGATAAAACAGAGACCTGTGGTGCCCCCTGGCATAAGTGCCAGGATGCAGAGCAATAAACCCCCTGCACCACCTTCCAGAATCTGCTGGTGAGGTAGGAGGGCAGCCACTGCAAAATGGACCACTGAACTTGGTCCACTTCTATGGATGGGAGCAATGAGCTGGATTTTCCTGCCGAGCCTGGAAGAACTAAAAGCCGGCTTCTGTTTTTCTCCCAGTTGGCTCCCAAACTTGTGTGAATGTACGAGGTAGACCACAGTTTTACACCAATCACTGAGAGCTTCAGGGAGAGTCAAGGGTTAAAGTTGGAGAAGACCTCTTGGGGAAGCAGCACTGCTGCCCATTGCATGGGGAACAGATTTGTCTACCAAACCCAGTGATTATGACCTTCAGCACCATCACTAGTATCAGCTACAGTGGATCCATGTTCTATGACAAAGGCTCAGTCGGCTGGTCCCATGATCCAAACATTCTCTCACCTTCCTCTCACTTCTACACAGATACTTGGATACACCTGGTGGCCAGGTATGTCTGAAAGACCTTGCAGGGAGCCAGGAGGGACAATCCTCTCCACACCAAATGCAGAAGCTCTAAAACTGGTGTCTGTTGTGCCCCGGCAGGGACGGGGAGCACATTAAATAAACCCTCTTACATTTTCTGGAAAGGTCAGAGCCATTGTTAGGCATTAACATGCAGCTGGCATTAGTGAATGCAACAGCAATCCAATGCAAAAAGGCTTTCTTTTAAAATAAATAAATATGTATAGCAACCTTAATCTAGCTGCTGTAATGGAATGCAAGACCTCTTTCACCTTTTCTGTGGCAAACAGCTGACAGATGGCTTAATAATGCTTACAAAAATTTAATGGAAGGATGTGTGAGCTGTTACTACCACTATTTAGGCTGGGAATATATGAATTAAGTGCTGTCTGAGCTGTGTGGATGGTGAGCGATGCCCTATTCACAGTTCGCAATAACAGCACATGCCAAGGTGGAAGAAGAGGAGGAAGGACAAGTCTAAGGGACAAGTCTTCCACCTTAGTGGAAGGTGTCCCTCTAGAACTTGCATATTTCCTCTTGTGCGTGGCCCAGTCTTGCAAAGAGAGCCAGTCTTGCAAAGAGGAAACCCACTAATGCTTGCAGAACGAAGGTTGCACAACTGGCAGCCGCACGGAACTATTACTTGTGTCCATGCAGCAGCGTCGTTGTCCAGAAGAGGTTCTCCCCTTGTTCTCATGCTGCATGCAGAAGAAAGAGGACACATCCCCAATGGTGGGGAATGAGTTACTGTCTTGGAGCAAGCAGTCCTGCATGGTTCCCACGGTGCACTTTTTTTGCCTGCCTGTGTCGGACAGCCCTGCTCAGCTCTTGTAGATTCAAGGCCGTGGCTTCCTTGATGGAGTCCATCCGTTTCTACTTTGGTCTTCCTTTTCTTCTTCTACCTTTCATTTTCCCTAGCAAGATAGTCTTCTCCAGGAAGTGTTGCCTTCTCTTGATGGTCTTGAAGTACTATGGCTCCAGTTTCATCACTTTTGCTTCCAGGGAAAGCTCTGGCTTGATTGGATCCAGAATCCACTTGCTTGTCTTTCTGTTGGTCCAGGGAATCCACAAAGCACTAAGCCTCAAGTGTGTTCAGATTTATTTAGGGATCAATCCTGCATGCCGGGGGCCATAGGATAGTTCAGAATCTCATACCTTCGTCCAGCCTCAGAGCTGCAAACTGGGGCTTCCATCCTGCTCCACTTCACAGCCCATGTGGAAAGAGCCATGCCAGATGCTCTCCAAGATGTGGGATGCGGGACCTTGGAGAGGCAGGAAAGGGAGGCTGTGGGAGACATGGATGGAAGAAGACTGGGAATGCCAGCATATGAATTATACTGTGGCCTCCCCAGCCTCCTTCCTTCTCCTTCTGAAATGTTATCAGCAGAGAAGCCAAACAGCTAAAGTGCAGGGTGAGAGAAAGGTGAGGAAAGATGGATTCTGCTGCTACTCCTACCAGACATAAAATGAGGATAAGCCTCCAGGTTTGGGGGTTTATCATCACCGCATCCATAATGGCTTGATTTATACTACTGTCTTTTTGGGGGGGGGCGGGGATGTGATGGACAATGGAGCTCTTTTAATGGGATTATTCAGATCTGCATTGCTGCTGGGCAGCTGAAGACAACAGTGCACTTAGTAGGGTCTGCCAGTTTGTTGCAAAAGTCACAAACCAGCCCAAACAAGGGGTGGTGCTGGCTCCTGGGTACTGCTAAAGAGCAGCGTTCCGACGTGCCCATTCCCTCTGCAGGCCCATTGGGAAGTTTGTTAGCTTGTTCAGCAGGGCGTGATCACTACCTAGAGATGTATGAGCCACTTCTTTCAGTGATCTTTTAGCCAAATTTACCCAATTCTCACCTCATAGACCCAGGCCCAAACCTGAACAAAACTGGCGATTGAAGTTTCTGCACCTCCGAGACTGTGATGGGATTCACTGAACAAAAATGTGTCCACGATGGAAACGAGTATGGCATGGCAGTGAGGCTGTTAGAAATTCAGGTGCAGTTCTGGCCCCTGCTTAGCCATGAAGCTCAGTAAACAACTTTGGGCCAGTCACTGACCCTCAGGCTAACCTTACCTTACAGGGTTGTTGTTACTTTACCCATGTGGTTTTAAAGGAGGGCTGGCTGGGAAGCACATGTCCAAGTTGAAGACAGAGGTTTGCTCTCTCTTTCTAATAGGAGCTGGAAAATCAAAAGCCAGAGCACTGGGTATTGTAGTTAAGAAATTACAGCTTATTATGCCATTCCTAAAGGTATTGTGCATTGTTACAGCCATCTTGATGCAAACCAGTTTTCAGTGTGTGGACACACACACACACACACACAGAGAGAGAGAGAGAGAGAGAGAGAGAGAGAGGAATAGAATAGATAAAAGTGAACAGCACTTTGCTTGGCAAATACACTATTATTGGCTGGAATCCATTGGCCAACATCTATAATTCTTCAGGGTCTCTGGGATGCAAGCATCCCTCAAGGCCTCTGGGATACAAGCAGGGAGCGAGTGACCAGAGCAAGCAAACAGGGAGAGCAAACACAAGCTTGGCAGAGGAGAAGCTGTAGTGGAAGAGGAGCCAAGGGGTCAGAGGCAAAGCAGAACAGGCACAGTTATTCTCTTCTGAGTCCCTGCAGAGCGAAGGTGTTCCTACAGTCTTGTCCTGCTTGTGGACTTCCCATAGTGGACTAGCTCAGTGCTGCACCTGATCTGGAAGGGTGGGTGCTGTCCATGGTGCTCAGGATGCACGATAGTTTCATTTCAGTTTGCAAATCGCCCCAGAATGTCTCATTCTTCAAATGTGAATTGGAGCCCATATTCTCCAAAAATGTTTGCAAATGCCCTAGCTTGCATTCAGCAACAGTTCTCCAAACGTGTCCTTTTAAAAATGCAGAGCTTGAAAATGGCAGAACTTTTGGAAGAAACACACAAATACAGAAGTGCATGACTTTAAAATGCACAGCTTTTGAAAAATGTACAACTAAAAATTCTGCACTTCCTCTTGTTTGAAGAATTAAACAGTGTGTTGCAAAAGGGAATGAGAGTGGGTCAAACCAAGCTTAGAAGGAAAGTTCACAAAATGTCTGCAGGCTCCAGTGTCCCTGGTTCTAGGCCATGGACCTATGGCCAGGAGCATGGAACAGTATTGCTTAGGCTGAGTTGGCTCCCAAAACTGTGAACTTTTCTGTGAACTGTGCCTTGCTTCTTCTGACACCTGTACATTACGCTCGCTTGTCTTTTTCTGTTTGCTTAACCATGATGCTTGCATGACATCCTGCTGGCCTCAGTAAACAGATGCCGCTTAATTAGCAGGTGGAGCATCTGGCCAGCTTTCCATCTCAGAAAGTAGTTTAGAAGTGAAATGGAGGTTGGCTCAGATCCAGAGGTGGAAATTGGCACAGCGAGCGTGAGAAATTGTTACAGTCATTCAGATCTGGGACACTGCCTTGGAGCTTCGTGAGCATCTCAAGAGATCCACAGGTGTAGCTAAAAATACCATGTGCTTAAAAACTCCACATTCTAAACCAACACATTGACTCTTCTGTGCCAGGGAAAACCAATGAGCATCCATCAAGCTGGCCTATCTAGAGTCAGACTGTGTTGTGTTTTCGCTGTGAGGACTTAGCATGGGTCTCACAGGCACTGATGTGGCTCCAGATAGTTCTCCTGACACCCAATAGACTTCCTACCTCTTCTGATTTGTGTTTCAGGTCCCTTTTTTGGCTGGTATGCTAGAACAGAAGAATGTAAGGAAGCCATGCTGGATCAGAACCAGGTCCTGGATACCCGAAGGAGCACCTTCTCCCCTATGTGCCCTCCCACCCCTTGAGATCTGAGGCAGAGGCCCTGCTCCAGGAGCCCTCCTTGAAGGAGATCAGGAGGGAGAGTACCCGGAGGAGGGTGGTGCCCCGACTGTGGAACACGCTCACCAGAGAGGTCCACCTGGTGCCAACGCTTCTTTCCTTTCAGCACCAGGTGAAAACCTTTTTATTCTCCCAATATTTTAATTGTTAACCTGTTTTAATTGGTGGTTTTATATTTAACACCAGATGCTGTGCGATTGCTACTCTTATTTCTATTTTATTCTATTTTATTAGTCTGTTGAAAACTGTCCTGAGACATCTGTGAAGGGACATTATAGAAAAGTTTTAAATAAATACATACATAAATAAGGATAGCCACAGTCTCTCTCACCCTTCTCCTTCTTTTTGGTTTATTCATTTATTTTGTGAGTGAGAAGAAGATTCTGCACCATCCTTTTAAAAAGTTTCTTCTCCTTCACCCTTGGGCCAAGTTGATACATTTTTTAAAAAAATCCCTTTCCAACTCCTCCTACTTCTGCAAAGGATCACATTTTTAGTGCTCTTTCCCCACAGTGTTGTGCATGCTCGCTCGGATGAGATTCCCGGGTGCCCACAAGAGATGGAGGGCTCTGGTGGGAATGGCGGCTCAGACCGTGAGGAGGGGGAGTGGATGGCTGACCCAGCCGTGGCTCGGAGGTCTCACTCTGAGATTGGAGTTGTTGAGACTGGCAAGGGTCCGGGTGCGCAAACTCTCCTGGTGAGCCAGCGCTGGATCCAAGCACTTCCAGGACAACCACTGAGCCCCCTCCCACTCCTGATGGTGGGAAAGGATCCGGTGGGGAACAGGCTGGGGAGGGTTCTCGGGAGGAGAACTGGACACCCCGGGAGACGTGGACGCAAGGGCCCGTCGACACACCCACCAGCTGGACCAGTTAGGGGCCCAATGGGAAGAGCGTTGGCGTGCCCACTCCCATAGCACGCCCCCCTCCAGAGACCGGCCCCGAAGGGCTCATAAGCAGAGCTCTGGGTGAGCGGGGGCAGAGCGAGGGGTCAACGTTCCACCTGGTGTGTGTGTTTCGAGGCTTGTGAATACGTTGTTTCTGTATGGAATAAAGACTCTTCTAATAATTACTGAAGTGCCAGTCTCATTTGGGAGGGGACGCCTAGCTCATAACACATGGTGACAAAGGAATTTTGCATACATACTGCACCTGCGTTCCCTTTTATATAGAAGGAGCTCTAACATTGGACATTCCTGTGCACTCTTCTCCATCTTTACTGGCTGCAGATTACTTTTAATGGTTGAAGTACATTGCAAACAAGCCCTGGGAAAGGCAGAACGGCCTACAATGACCCTGACAGTAATGGATTAAAGTCTTAACTCACCATGGACATAATTTTCTTTGTAGCAATCAGCAGTCAGCCACCTAAAGAAGCATTTGGGGTGACTTCAAAACAATGCTTTCTGAAGCAGTTCTGATGGAAAACAACACCACTTTGGCTGCCAGAACTGAAGGGAATCTTTGAAGTGAAGCTATTATCCGACATCTCTCATAAATCTTAATCTCTTAAGGGTCTGTCAAACTTATTTTCCCCATTAATGCATACTTCATAATAGCAATTAGTCATTTGTGAAATTACAGTGCGTAATTTGTTAGCTCTTGCATTTGCAATTTGTAGCTTGCAATTAGTGCTGAGTTTTGTCTGGCGGAGGTCCAATGAGTTACTTCAGGCTTACACACAGGTTTGGGTATGCCCACTGGAATCTCTCTCTCTCTCTCTCTCTCTCTCTCTCTCTCTCTCTCTCTCTCGTTAAACAACCAATCCTTCCCCACCCAACAATGGCAAACTCTTTTGAAAGTCACTCCAGGGTAAAAAATGTCACTGTCTGAGCAGCTTGGAAAATCATTCTCCAGGAAACCCAAGCCCAAAGATTTCTTGGAAATGTAAAAATGTTCCCTATTTATTTATTTATACACAAGTTTTATTTTACCACGGAAATCAATGCACCGCACTGTGTTGCTGAGTAGCTTTGCATCTACTCAGACTCAAATTTGCTTTGCTGTGCAGAGCAGGTGCATCATCTGCTGATAAACCACATCCAAACACATGATACTGTACTTCGGATCCTGTCCTATGTACACAGATCAAGGATCAGTCTGCAGAAAGTCCTCATCAGTGATGCACATATTTAATCATGTACATTCTAAATTCTACACCAGTTTTCCAGGGAAAAAGGATTCAAAGAGCAAGTTCTGCTGGTTGTGTCGTACTCATTCACATAATCATTTGCATAACTGGGGTTTTATGATTTTAAAAATAATAGAGCTGTGCATGAATAGCTTCTTGAAATTTTCCAGGCTATTTCTCGGCAGAGAAATTGAGGGAATTTCTCCAACATCATAGATCAAATCAAGCCAGAACACTCCCTGGAAGCAAAAATGACAACACTTGAAGCTGCCCTACTTATGCATATCATGAGAAGTCAAGATGCCCTGGAGAAGAAAATCATGCTAGGGCAGGAGGAGAAGAGGAAGACCAGCTATGAGGTGGATCGATTCCATAAAGGAAGTCACTGCCTGGAGTTTTCAAGTGCAGAGCAGGGCTGTCAATATCCTCTGTGAGAAGCTGCCCTCACAAAGCATCCCAAAACTTCCGTTGGTGAAAAATCATGCTGTTGCCTTGATTCATGGGCTCCCCAGATAAAGGGCAGAGCTCCAGTGACATTTCATAAGCTCAGAATCATAGAATAGTAGAGTTGGAAGGGATCATGAAGGCCATCAGGTCCAACTTCCTGCTGTTGCAGGACATCAAGGATGTTTCAGAAGACAGTTTTCAGCATTTCTGATCATTTGGCCATGCTGGCTGGGATTTTGGGGATTTGAAGTCCAGAACTTCTGTAGACACAAGGCTGGGAGAAGCTGTCTTAGAGAATGCACCCCCTGCAGATTCTCTCCTGTGTGTTTCCCCTGAGCTGCTTTAGATCAGGAAACCAGATGTGGGGAAATGCTCCTGATCAGCCTTGGACTTGTTCTAATCTCTCCCCTCACAGCTATTTTTAATCTGACCAGCAAGCTTCTACTCCTGTCTCCCTTTTGCCTCTGGTCCCTCCAGCAAAGAGCTTCTCCAAATGCAATTCAGCCCACAGTTAAGCATTGGGGGCCCTCTTTGGAAACCGCCAATGAGGATTTGCGAAGAGCAAATGCTTCAAGAGTTCTGCGGGCACACACACACTTGCCGACTTGGACTTCTCGTTTCCTCCTTTACAGGTGTGTAATAAAATTAGCTTCCTTGCTCAACTGCTGGCAGAAGCTGTTCAGGACCAGGCAGGTAAATCCTCCCCTCCCCTCGCACAGATTGTATTAAACGTTTTCCCCTCGCTCCATACACTAATCTTCTCTGAGGATGCTGGCACTGATTTTGCTGTTTATCTAGAATGTACACACGTGGGCCCCAACTTCATGTTGCATGTTGCTATTTAAAGAATAGAAACATCCGTGCCAGATCCAGTCCTGAGCTTCGGTGGTGACCCATCCATATCTAAGCACAGTTAAAGGTGCTAGTCCTAGTGAGTGTTGAATTGAACTGAACTCCTTTGAAACCTCACATTTTTCTTCATTTCCAGAATCATGGGAAACGTTGTGACCAGCTGTGCCAGTCCAGAGGGTGAGAAGCAATGGGGAAACCAGAGGCCTAAGACCTCAGGGCTGCCAGGCCTCCCACCTGATGATGAGTTGGGAGGATGTGAGAGTCTGGACTAGCACACCTCACCTTGGTAGATAGAAACAGAGCAAGTCAGAAGGGGTCTCCCAGGCCATCTAGTCTGACCCCCGGCTCCAGCCAGCTCCGCTCACGACATGCCTAGATCCCTGCTTCTCAGTCACTGATGCCTTCCTTGGGACCAGGCAAGCAGGGGGAAATGCTGCTGGGAAGAGGCTTCAGGAGTGACCCCCAAGAAGAGAGAGGTACAAAGCTGAGGTGGTGCATAAACCTCTGGGATGGATTCCCTAGATCCAACATCTGGTGCTGATCCTTCAAAGCCAGGCCCTGTGTTTAGATGAGAACCAGAAGACAGCGTCTATCTAGCCGGAAATGGTCCCTTGCCTTGTTCCTTTACAGGAGCTATCAATGCTTCGGGCTTATTCTGTCTCCTGAAAACAGCTTTTCCTGGACATGTTTACTGGGAATTCCAGAAGCGGCATCTTGCTAAGGAATGGCATTTAAATCTGTTCTCTGCTGATTTATCCTGGCACTGCAATGGCTCAAGGGATATTCCCATACTTGCTCCAGCGAACCTGAGCCACAGCGTGGGGAAGTCAAGAGAGGAGGGTTTTGTGCAGGGTGTACTGCAGCAGAGGCATCACGGGGGCCGTGGCATCCCCTCTTTATCAGCAGTGATACTGACATCATCTGTGTGGGGATGTGCAGATTAGTGCCCAGACCACTGAAGCAAAGCCATCCCTGTCCAGGGAAGCCCATAGATGATGGACCAGACGAAGGTGGTAGAAGGCACTCTCAGCCGCTGCGGAACTACCGTGATGGTGGAGGATCTAGGAGCTCCTCTGGACCACAAGCCTGACCTTCCAGGGGCAAGCAAGCCCATTCACAGCAGGCACTGAGCCTTCCTCCTGGGACTCAGGAACCACCTACCCACAGGGCTTCCAACTTGCCTGGATTCAGCCTTGACCCGGTCAGGCAACTGCAGGAGAAGCAAGTTATGGGGTCACCAGCATTCATGCCAGCTTGCCCTCGAGCACCAAGAGCCGCCCTGAGGGCGGTGTCAGAACTTTGCCTTAGAGGGAAGGAAAAGGGGGAGTTTCAGCTTCAATTCAGCTCTTTATGTAGCAGGCTAGTAGAAGACTGCTTTGATTCACACTGCTGTGTAACCTGACAAGTTTCAGCAAAAGAACTGTGCTTCTAAGGTTTCATTTTGAGTATGATAAGGAGAAGGAAAGAGGGAGGCCATTTGTTCACCGTATTTGTGGCTACATTTGGAGAAAAATATCCACAGTTTAAAAACCAGTCTATGAAATCTGCACATTCTGTTTGACCCAGACACAAGTCCACCACAGGATCTGTGGTGCAGGCTCAGCGGAGCTCACAGAATCTGTGATAGGAGATGTTTAGAGAAATCATTTATCAGCGGCATTCCGCAGGACGTTACTGAGAAGCACGTGAGTTTAGTGGGTTGTCCATCTACGGTGAATGGGCGGCAGTTAGCGAAACCCATCAATTAACCCCGTTATATGCAGCAGGAAGTAACTAGCAGAAAAGGCGCTGTGTGCTTAATGCATGTGATGTGGGGAGCATGGGTGCTGATTTTGGTTTCAGCTTGGCCTATTTTGCTTGTTAGTTCTTGTCAATGTCATTCCACATGTTGGGGATGCCCCAACTTCCATTCCTTTGTGCAAATTGCACATAGGTAGACCTAGGGTCTACTCAACATGAGAAACACCATGCTGGATCAGGTCCATTCAGTCCAGCATGGCATTCACACAGTGGCAAACCAGCTGCCCACAGGATCTCTCTAGCAAGACAGGGGCAAGACATCCCCCTGTCCAAACACCTCAGCAACAGGTGCGTGCAGGCAGGCCACCTCTGGAGAAGGAGGGAGCCCATGGCCAGCAGGGCTAGTAGCCACCAACAGCCACCTCTTCCTCCTCCTGGTATCCCTCTGTAAGTACTTCAAAGGCTGTCCAAAGAGGAAGCTCAAAATCTCTTCTTGCTGCTTCCAGAGTGTAGGACACAGAATGATCAACTCCAGTTGCAACAACCCATGTTCAGACTAGGTACCAGGAAAAGCTTCCTCACTGTCAGGGCAATACGACATGGAACCAGCTGCCTGGAGAGGTGGTGGGCTCTCCCACACAGGACACATTCAGGAAGAAACTGGGCAGCCCTCTGAGTGGGATGATGTGACTTGCTGTCCTGCAACAGCAGGGGTTGGACTCGATGGCCTTCATGGCCTCTTCCAGCTCTAC
This sequence comes from Varanus komodoensis, assembly GCF_004798865.1. NCBI lineage: Eukaryota > Metazoa > Chordata > Lepidosauria > Squamata > Varanidae > Varanus > Varanus komodoensis. The sequence goes on from NW_025336658.1 coordinate 873,296, forward strand.
CATTCTATGACTCCTCCTCCCCTCCCAGAGATTACTCCAATCCCTTTGTTAAGCCTTTCGAATCGGCAACCATCATTACTTTCTTGGCAGAGAATGTCAGAGTTTCACTATGCTTTGCGTGAAGAAGTACTTCCCCTTTTCTCTCCCAAATCTGCCTCCATTAGTCCTTCCTGGACATTGCTGAGCACAAAGCATCCCTGGGGACCCTTCCGTAGCAGGTCAGAGCAAGCATGGGGCTGGCAGGGGAATCAGCACTGGGCACAGTCAGTGAGTGATGCTGCTCCTCTCCACAGCGCCCCCTGCTGATGCCCCCCTCCTTTGCCCAAGCATGGATCAGCTCCTCCCAAACACACACACACACGCACACTCAAGGTTGCCTGTCTGGATGGGTGCACCCAGCATAGCCATGCTCTGCACACACGGTTTCTTAAATGCAATGCTTTGCTTGCACATTTTGGGATAGGAGCATGGATTATCCCGTGCCTGCAGTGTTAATTTAGGCTCCTGGCACTGTGGGGAAGACAGAGCTTTCTTTGCACCCACCTACTGATGATGAATAGAAGTGAGCTGCCATTTTCTGCATTAAAATGAAGCCAGGCTTCACTTTTGATGGATGACTTAAGCAAGCTCCAACTCAATTTTTTTAAAAAAAAATGCCTTGGATTAATATGTAAACTAAGTAGATGAAAAGGAAGGCCTCACCAGAGCGGTTACAGAATATGCATTTAAATTAAGTCATCAGAAGACCCTGAATATTGTATACTCTAATTTCTTGGAATGACATGAGGAGGTAGCTGGCATAAGGGCCATTTCACACATTAAACTTCAGCAAACCCAGATTTTGAAGAGTATATAAAATCGCCAGCTTCCCGACTACTGTATTTTCAAAAAGCCTTTGACTCAGTAGTCACCACCACAACTTGTGCTTGCAGGTTCCATGAAACTGACACCAGGCCTGCAAGACTAATGGCACACCCTTTCTCATTAATTAAGGAACCTGGAGCTTGGAGCCAAACCAAGACGTCCTTAATGTCTGTCCCTGAGACCTCCATTGAGCGAATCCCCCTATCAGAACTTAAGAAGAGCTCATCCTATGGAGCCAGGAAAGATTTACTCTGCCTCACCAGAGTACACAACAGTGGACTTGACTGACCCATGGCCTGATTCAGGATAAAGCAGATTCACATCAGTGCAACAGACAACCTGTTCTATCTTATAATGTTGAATACCGGAAACACAATGATTGCACTGATGGAAATTCCAGGAGCTGAGGTGCAAAGGCCCCTTGCCAGAGCAGCTCATACTATTTGAAAACCCTCTATTTCTGCTATAAATAAGTTTTTAAAAATGGACATGGCTGGTGCTTAGAAACAAATATGCTTAATGCCAAAAAGCTAACCTTACTTACTAACCTGTCCGCTATATTTGTCTTAATCTATTCACTCTTGATCTGCTGATCCCAAAGGCCAAAACATCAGCATTCCAATAGGTCTGCAGCTGATTAATACCTTTGCAAAAATCCTTCTTTCAAAAAGGGATTTCCATGTTATTGTTCATGCTACAGTTTTGAAAAAGGTCATGGTAATAAAGATTGGTTTTAAAGAAGCACTTGCTTTCTCATGCCACTGCCAATATTATGGCGACGCTTTTGAGCTGATTGTCATAATCACAAGCAGCCAAATTAGACATGCTTCTGTAATGCAGCATATTTACATAACTTGATTATTAGGTGCAATGGAAATGCTGAATAAGGGGCTTCTCTCCATGCAAAATCGCAGCCCTCTGTCCTCTTGTTTCTAACAGTCACCTTACTAGCTAGTGTAAGTTTACTAGGCTAGGGTCTCTCAATAGGGTTACAGAATTCCATTTCTTTCTGGGGGCGGGTAGAAAAGAACTTTCCACCAGGTGAGAATGTTCAGCAAGCATGCATTCACAGCGTACGAAAGTGTACATCAATATACTAAAGACTTTGCAGATCTTGAGCACTAGTTGAAACAGAACTGAAATGCAATGCTCACCCATCACTAGTGAAAAAATTCTCTGAAGAACTCAAGATCCCAAATGTTTAGGTCTTTAATGAGGAAAAGAAACTGGACCACTAAAGCCAATGGATGCTGTTGCTGCCGCTTTGGGTGAACCCATGACACAATCCACAGTTTGGCATTCAAGACCTTGCTTTGCATTGTGCTCCCACTGCCCAGTCTTCAGGTAAGAATCAGAAAAAGTCCACATGGAGAAACCCAGGTAGCCTTGAGGAGGTCCTCACATCTCCACAGCTTAGGCTCTCGGTATCTGTTTGCTACAATTGTCAGATCCTATTTACAGATGTGAAGATTTAATAACTCAGTAATCAAACCATGTGTCTACATAGTTTTAAACCTCATTAATTTTGGTAATGTAATTAGGAGGCAATAGCTGCCCTATCAATTTTGAATTATACACGGATAGAAGTGGGAGGATCATGAGAAGCGTCTCTGGGGGATCATCGCTGGATGAAAGAAGAGCCCATCTGCACCACCGCATTCAGTAGGTGGAGCTGCCCTCACCACTGGGAGGGCCACGGACGTCCTTGCTTCCCTGTGTTAAGAAAATGATCTCCGATCTTGTCAAGCAGGAGCCAAGCTAACATCTGAGGCCACGAGCGTTTACCGTGGGCTCTGCTCTCCAGTCACACAGCAGTGTCATCACAGCACCCAGCTAGAGGTCTTTGGGGATCCCTCCTCCCTGTCCCTTTCCGGGTTGCCCAAGGCAAGTCAAGAGACAGTGAAATTCTTCTCCTTCTCCTCCTCCTCCTCCTCCTCCTCCTCCTCCTCCTCTTCCCTCTCCCTCTCCCTCTCCCTCCCCCTCCCCCTCTCCCTCCACCATGTCCTCCTCCTCCTTGCCCTCTGCCTCTCCTCTTTCTTCCCTGCCCAGTGTGCTGCCATGGGAAAGGAAGCATCACTCTTACCAGAGCTCTGAAATGACACCATACAGAGGGCTTTTGCAAGCAGGTCAGGGGCAGAGGGTACTGAAAAGCAGCCAACCCACATAGCAGAGCATTCCAAATAGTTTGCCGCTACATGCAGGCAGGGGCATTCAGCCAGGCCTTCGTTTCTTCCTCAAAACTCTGAATGTGACTCTCCTGGTGGGGAAAAATAGACTCAAACCCAGGTTAGGGTTGTGGTAAAACTTGTACTGAGGTGTTACCTCTGCTTCAGCTTGTTGCTAGTCATGAAGTCACATCTGACCCATTGCGACCCCCTGGACAACATTCCTCCAGGACTTCCTGTCCTCCACCATCTCCCAGAGTCCACCTAAGCTCACACTGACTCCATCTGGCCACCTCATTCTCTGCTGTTCCCTTCTCCTTTTGCCATCAATCATTCCCAGCATCAGGGTCTTCTCCAGTGAAGGGTCTTCCTTCTCATTAAGTGGCCAAAGTATTTGAGTTTCATCTTCAGTAGCCTCTAAATCTTATAGCGGGCCTTTCACACTGCTAAAACATCCCTGTGTTTCTTGTATTCAAGGAACTGCTAAGCCAAAGAGAAATACTGTGGCAACAGCACAGAAAGTTCCAGGAGGAATTCCTATTAACGGTGAGCAGGGCACAGAAAAACTTATGATGGGAAGGCGTCCCATTAATTCCACACTGATTGCTAAGTCCAGTTCACCCCCACCGCCCCCGTGGTCTGTTCTCTTGTTGTGTTTTCTCTGCAAAAGTCTTAATCTTGTGTGTCTCCCCCGCCCACCTCCCCACCAAAGTTCCTGCTTGGAATCCAACAAATGAAGCCCCATCCTCTTGGGCACGGAATATTATGGTGGCAAACACCTGAATTTCCGTGAGCAATGGGTCCCATGGTGTTGGACCCCCAACCTGCAATTACATTTTTACATCATAAAAAGCAGCTGAGCAGCTGTCATTAGCTGCTAAGGCAAAAAAGGCAATGTTTATTCAGTAGGAGCTGGAGTTTTATAGCACAATACAATTGCCCCTTCAGTAATCTGGGAATCACAAAGCTCTCTCTCGCCAGAAGTGCGGGAGGTGATTATGCCTCACTGTGGTCTACTCAAGGGGAGAATTCTACCTTCAAGTCCAAATTAACAAGTTTTGCTGGAGCACCAGAAAGCAGGGAAGTGTGCGATCATTTCTGCCCGAGACCCATGTAAACACGCCTCATTTGAATGCTGTACTTGAGAGTGAGCCCGTGTCTGATGACAATATTCCTAGATTCCTGCAGAGGGACTGGATCAGCCCTGCTTTGGTCTATAAAGGAAGGTTCCAAAAATCAGGAAAGCTTCCTGTTCACACAAAGTAAACAACGATAGCAAATGTGAACAGGATTCAAGCCTGAGATGAGGATGAGACAATGTCCAGAGTGGCCCAGCGATCTCATTTGCTCATCCCTACCCATTGTCCACCTTCCTTGTAGTAATGGCTGTTGCTTCCTTCACACATGCACAAGGAAGCCACCTTATCTGCTGTGCCATTGGCAGCTCCAGATGAGACTAAGTTTCAATAATCCCTCTAGTTCACTCTGGCCACGTTGCTAAATAGAAAATGCTCGTGTTGCTTCTGGACTGTGCCCATGCTCAAGTTGAAGCTCCATTGAAGGATGACACAATTATTAAAACTGCTCTCCAAGTGCTTCTGTTGGTTGTCCATGGGAAGGATTGACCTTCCCAACCAATGATAGAATCCAATGAAAATCAGCTGTTTGAAGAGGGCCTGAAGACTATGAAATTCCTCATTCCAACTTTTCTCCAATGAGCAAGGATGGGGGAATCCTGCCAGGAATCTTTCCAGTTGGACCTCCTTGCTTCTCAGATGCTGCACTATCAGTCCGTTGAACTTAGTGGCAAATGCATTCAATATTTCATAAGCCTCCAAGGGCTTCCGCTGCGGCGGGAACAAAATGCTAGATAATTCAATCTGTCATGCTGTTTGCTTGAAGAACATTTCCATACAATATTCACAAAATACCTGAAGACTGCAAACCAGATCAAGCCATTTCTCCTTCCTTCAGGTGCCCTCCCCTTGAGGGGTCCTCCAGGGTTCTGCTGAGCAGCCCTTGGAAAAATATAGGAGCCAAAAGATAATCTGAGACATTTTAAAATGTGAAAATGCACATTTCAAAATAAAATGTGAATTCCTGCTCAAATTGGCTGCAACCAAGAGAAACCAATTTCTACACAAATGCATTTCAACAAAGAGGATTTGTTTCTAAAAAGAAAGCTGATTTAAGGCACCAATTTCATATTCTGTTTTTATCGCCCATGCCCAATTTTCTTTCTTGCATTTTCCTCCTCTGAGCCTTTCCATTTCAATCTTGGGGTTTACCATTTTAGCCAGGATGAGCTTTCTTTTGATAACCTCTCAACCTTCTACCTTGCCATTTCTTTTTACTCCTTACCTGGCAAATGCTAATTTCACTCATCCCTGACTTCAGCCCTGTATTGGAACCACTAAAACAAATCCCAGGATTTTTTTCTCTTTTGTAATGCATGCACACTACAATACATTGGTAATGTTGGGCCCAAACAGCTGTTGATTATACCCACTTTAGGTGTAGTTATTCTCCACTTTGTTGAATATCATGTATAAACCTGCTGTATGGCAGCCAGTTCTTCAGTAATGAAACCTTTAGGACACCATACATGTGGCTGATCCTAAACCTTACAACTCAGAAGATTATAGGCATCCCATGGACAGTGGGATGAGGGGATCGGAGACAAGGGATCTGCTCCCCAGAGAAGAGTGCCGGGCACCGACCCTTCGACTGAGGGGGTCAGACTAGATGGCCTGGGAGACCCTTTCTGACTTGCTCTGTTTCTTTGTTTATACATTTCAGAGCTAGGCCAAAACTGTTTTATTCTTCTGTTATATAAATTGCAAAAGATGATCATTTAGTTTTCTATTGCTTTTTTATCTATATTGTCATTGGTACTATTGTGGATTAATTATTATTTTGCTGTTATGTATTATTATTATGTATATGTTAATCGTTGTTGCAATGTATTAAATTTTGATGGGTAATATTAGGTAATACCTTTATATGGTTTCTTTTCTGTTGTACACCATTCAGAGAGCCTGCGGCTAATTGAACCGTCTACAAAAGCTTATAAGTAAGTAAGTAAATAAATTGGGATTGTTTTTGTAATTCCCCCACCTTCCAAAAGACTTAGATGGCCAAATTCATCAGAAAGAGGGGCTTAGACACTGCTGGAATTCCTCACATCCTGTTGGAGCTTTGTGGTTGACTACAATATCAAATATGTGTAATACCCAGGGATGCAAGCCAGAACTTTCCCTAGAAGCAAAAATGGCAAAACTGAGATACTAGATCAAATCAAGCCAGAAACTTTCCTTGGAAGCAAAAATGACGAAACTTAAGCTGCCCTACTTTGGGCACATCATGAGAAGGCAAGACTCCCTGGGGAAGGCCATCATGTTAGGGCAAGTCAAAGGCAGAAGAAGAAAAGGACCCCCAAACAAGAGATGGGTGGACTCCGTCAAGGAAGCCACACCCTGGAATTTAGAACCTCTAAGCAGGCGCCAATGGATAGGATGTTTTGAAGGACTTCCATTCATGGGATCATGATAGGATGGAGATGTCTGGATGACACATTACAACAACAACAAACACCCAGAGTTGCTCTCTTTTCTGGAACAAAGGCTAACTCTTAGGAAGCAAATTGCATCCCATTTATCGTGGCCTACCAGAGAGCTTCAACTATGGGACAGTCTAGAAATGAAGTAAATAATTACAGTACCATCCTGCTGTCCCTAATGACCATCAGAAAGCAAAGGATAGTGACCCCATCATATCCGATCATGATCATCTAATAGAAATCATTAATTTTCCACCACACATTGCATTCAGAAAACCATCCAATTTGCATAACTGATCAGTTAAAAGCAGACTTATTCATAACCCAAATCATACCAATGTAAATCAATGTGTTGGCTTACCTGAAGTTACCTCCAAGAAACCTCTTGTTTTAGAAGCACAATTACTAGGAAATCTGATTGTATTAGACAATCAACATGTGCACTTCCATCAAAGTGATTTATTTAACTGAATGGAAAAGAAATGAATGCAATAAGCGATATGTAGGAAAAACTACGGCAGAACGAAGAATATAATTCTGTAACCACATGCCTGCAATTCCTACAAAAAAAAAGTTAGGTTGGCGGCATCTAAAATATCTGTTGCAAGACATTTGGATTCACCTGCACAAAGTCTCTCAGATTTACAGTGGCTTCCCATTAACAAAGCGGGGGGGGGGGCACAGGAGGAGGGTTATATATGCTCATCAGCAAGGAAAAGTTCTTGGATCTACAAATTCAGATTTCGTAGTCCAAGTTGCTTTAGTCCGGAGGCAAAATATAAACTTTATCCTACTTGTGCCTCTTAGGAATGTTTGTTTCCCAGCATTCCAAACTGTCACAGCTATTTGTGAGGATGGGGAAGTTTAGCTATTCATATGTTTTGAAATTATTTTGTCATTTGTCCTATATGCACCTATGGACCCCATCTGTTTGCAAGTAACTTTTCCTAAGCACGTAACTTTTAGAAGTGAGGCTATAGCTGGCAACCCAAGCAAGCATTCGATTAAAGTACAAACTGCTCAGAATAGTTCAGACTGAGAGAAACTTTACCATTCAGGGCAAGAGAGGGGGGGTTCCCTCTCATCTTTTGGAAACAAAAATGATGTGATAGAAAGATGGGCCTTTTTGAGGAACCAACGGGGAAATCTCAAAGCAAATTATGTGCTCTCTCCCCCCACTCTGCATCGGCTGTGCTTCTTCCTAGCTCAGCCCCCAAAGAAGCTAAACACATTTTGGCAGATGTTTCTGCAATCATTCCCTCTAATGGGAGCAATGTTGATTATTTCTGCCTGGAGGTAAAAACACAAGGTTTTCTAAGGAAACCCTTGATGGAATATAAGATCCGATGCTGAAAAATGGATCGCCCGCCTGTCACTGCAGGATGGCTTATCTCATTATTGCTCTTGTTTGTGGTTATTTTCAAATATGTGGGTGCCTGGGAGCGGGGGGTGAGGAAAGCCTTAAAAAACCATTGGTGGAGACCGAGATCATTATGAAAGTGTTCTTGCAATTAAGTGTGTTTCTTAATGTGAGAAAGAAGCAAGCACAATCTGGTGGATGAAGTTTCCTTTGTACGCAGGTGATGGTACATCTAATAGATAGCCCTGTGCCTCCAGGAGTTGATGGTACATCCAATAGATGGCCCTGTTTCTTCAGGAGTTTCTGTGGGATGCTGGGAAGCAAAGCCACATCTTGGGCATGTGGATATTCTAGTGGAAAGATGGGGCTCAGGTGTGTTCATCCATCACTGGTGCAGCGAAGGGCCACAAGGATGGTGGCTGGTTTGCAGGGCAAGCCATACGAGGAGAGGCTGAGGGTCTTTTCAGCCTTGAGAAGAGGACTCAGAGGAGGCCTGTTAGTGACATGAGGGGGTATCACATGGAGGTGGGTCATGACCTTTTTTCCCCTGCAGAGGAGGGCAGGACCTGTTCCAATGGAGCCAAGCTCAGGGAACCAAGGTTCAATTTGGATGCCAGAAAGCACTTCCTGATGGTTAGGACCCCAAGGGTATGGAATGAGTGTCCATGGGAGATGGTTGAAGACCCACCAATGAGGCTGCTCAAGGACAGGCTGGACATGCACAAGGTGGGCATGTTGTGAGTGCAGTTGGCTGGAGCCGGCGGTCAGACTAGATGCCCTGAAAGACACCTTCTGACTCGCTCTGTTTCTATCACTTGAAATTGATTGTAGGCAGTCTAAGCTAAGTGGCCCAGTGCCTAAAGTTACTTAGGTCATAATTCTAGGCATGCTTAGATGTAAAAAGACCCACAGTGTCCCAGCAGGCTAGGGAATGCTGGGAGCTGTGTTTCTTTTTATATCTAAGCTTGCCTAGGATTGTGACTTTGAAGTGCAATCTTAAAAGATTGCCCTCTCAATATATATTGGGATCCAAGGTCAGAGACTTCCTCCTGACACACAGATTTAGCTGGATGGATTTCTAAAGATGTGTCGAAAAGAAGCTGGCACAGAGCTTACTGGGGCAGCCAAAATGGTGGCAGTGGTGGTGCTAGGAAGTCGGAGAAAGGAAAATCACATGGAAGCAGTGGCAGCTAAGAACAACACCATTGCACGCGAGTAAAGCCATTGAGATTTACTTCTGAACATAGAAACAGAGCGAGTCAGAAGGGGTCTCTTGTGCCATCTAGTCTGACCCCCAACTCCAGCCAGCTCCACTCACGACATGCCCACCATGTGCATGTCCAGCCTGTCCTTGAACACCCGCACTGATGGGGCCTCAACCACCTCCCGGGGAAGCCCATTCCACACCCTCGGGGTCCTAACTGTCAGGAAGTGCTTCCTGGCATCCAAATGGAACCTTGGCTCCCTGAGCTTTGCTCCATTGGAGCGCATCCTGCCTTCCTCTGCAGGGGAGAACAGGTCTCTACCCACCTCCGTGTGACACCCCCTCACATACCTGCATGTCGCCAACAGATCCCCTCCGAGTCTCCTCTTCTCCAGGCTGAAGAGACCCAGTTCCCTCAGTCTCGCCTCACACGGCTTCCCCTGCAAACTGGCCACCAACTAAACATGAGTCAGCAGTGTGATGCAATGGTCAAGAGGGCGAACGCCACCCTTGGCTGCATAGCCAGAAGCGTGGCTTCTAGATCGAGAGAGGAATTTCTGCCACTCTATACAACTCTGGTGCACCTGCAACTGGAGTATTGTGCTCAGTTTTGGGCCAGTTATTACAGGAAGGATATAGACAGGTTGGAGCCAGTGCAGCATACGGCCACTTCTGAACAGACTTGCATTTCAGCTACAAGGCAAAGGAGAGAATCCTGAAGGTTCGAAAAGACATGGCAAGCTTTATTTCCCCAAGAGGTGCAGGAGGGAAGCGTCCTTGCATTTGAGTGTTAGAGAGAGAGGGGGAAGCCATGCGTAGAGGCAAGGAAAGTGGGAGAGAGACTGGAAAAGCTCTTGCTGAAGCTTTTTCACTGAAGCCCTAAAAGGACATTTCTGCTTCCCCATGAGTCCTGGCCCACTGAAGTCACTCCTCCAGCTCCCAGAACTGCATCACAAGTTTAGCCCACACTGATCTATTTATTTATTCATTAAATTTGTATTCCATGGCAATAGTCCTGTAGCCCTCTCTAGGTGGATTCCAACAATAAAATAGCAGAATGAAAGCACAATATACCAATAAAACGACAACAATATAACAACAATAAGCAATAACAATATATATCAGGAAAGGACTGCAGCATCTAATAAAAGTTACTGGTCTGAAGAAATTTGGGGTCTATATTGGCAGAAGGGGCATGAGCAGGATGTGAGTCAGACATTAGAGCCCTAATACAGATGCCAAGATAAGATTGTGTTCCCCTCAAGGAACTCCACATTCTTTATCTTGCTTTTCCAACTTCCATTATTCATAGAATCCTAGAATAGTAGAGTTGGAAGGGGCCATGAAGGCCATCAAGTCCAACCCCCTGCTGTTGCAGGACACCACATCACGCCATCCCGGTTTCTTTTGGAATGTCTCTAGTGTGGTAGAACCCACCACCATTCAACCAACTGTGCCCAATCATTGGGTTTTCTTATGGTTTCTGTGAGGTGGGGTTCTCTTTGCTTTTTGTGTTGGCCCATGAGATATTTTGGGACAATTGTACCTCTGCAAACCTTGGAATTCTTCAAGTGGGCCGATGATGATTCTCAGTTGCCTTCAGTTTGGCTCCAATGCAGCAGCACGTCCCACTAAGTCTGCTGTAAGAAGGACGGACTGAAATGCATGTTTTGTAACTCCCTGATGTTAGGCAGGCCCAGCGCAAGCAAAACAATCCAGGCAAAGCACGTGCACTTCTAAGGTAGCATGTTCCCAGTAAGAGAATTAGGACATGAGCTCAAGAGCACACGCACGTTGAAATCAACATGACGTTGAAGAGCTTGGGTTTGGTTGGATCTTACACGTTATTTGCTAGGATATAAACTCTCTGCAGAAAAAACATTCTCCAAAACTCCTCCATCTCATGAATTTGCACCCAGCACCAGGAGGGAAAATCTCAGATCAGTTGCATGCACCCAACAAACTGATGATCCAGTTAGTAAAGCTCATTAGATGGGTCAGATTTCCTGAAGCGAGAATGAGTATTGTTCTCTCCCCCAAAAACCTTCACTTAAAAGGAAATTCAAGACCAGCATTCTTTCTGTGGAGTCCACACAGCCTGTTATATCCATGAACAATAAGGAATATTAAAATGCTAATAAGAGAGCCAATAAAATGTCAGTAGCAGAACAAGAACAAACATTTGGGGTTGGAGGAAGCCAGTCTTGAAACCCTAAACAGAACACAGATGAAACCAGCGCAGAACCAAAATAGATTTATCAGTCCACCCATAGAAGGACATGCAACAGAATTCCCTTGAGTCCACAGTGACAATTCTGGAGGTGCCAGCAACCTTCTGTCCCCAAGATATGGGCCTGTTCTTTAAGAGCAGGATACGGCAATCTAGAATATGTTCGATGGACTGGACTGCTTGAAAGGTTGCAAATGGTTTTTGGAGAAAACAAGAAGTGGGGGAGGTTGAAAAATAATTTTGAAGATGTCAAAGATAGAAGGAAAAAATGCTGAAAGAGATCTTGGCTTCCATCCATACCCGATTCATTATAATCATAGAACAGTAGGGTTGGAAGGGGCCAGAGGGCCATCGGGTCCAACCCCCTTCTCAGTGCAGGACTCCAAGTTCAAGCATCCATCCAGATGGCTGTCCAGCTGCCTCTTGAATGCCTCCAGTGTGAGAGAGCCCACCACCTCCCTAGGTCATCCGTTCTCATACTGCTCTAACAGTCAGGACATTTTCCCTAATATCTCAAAGGAATCTAGATATCTGGCTTTCTGTAACTTGAGCCTGTTATTCCATGTCCTGCAGTCTTGGATGACTGAGAAGAGAGCCTGGCCTTCCTTTTTGTGACATCCTTTCAAGTATCTGAAAAATGCCATCTCATCTCCCCTCAGTCTTCTCTTCCTGAGGCTAAGCATGCCCAGTTCATCCCATCTCTCCTCACAGGGCTTTGTTCCCAGTCCCCTGGTCATCTTGGTTGCCCTCCTCTGAACCCTTCCCAGTTTGTCTGCATCTTTCTTCAACGGTGGCGTCCAGAAACGAACACAGGTCTCTAAATGAAGCCTGATCAGTCCTGAGTAAAGGGGAACTAGACTTCATGGGATTTGGAGGTGATATTCTATCAGTGCAACCCCACATAGAATTTGCTGTTTTGGCAGCCGCTTCACGTTGCTGAGTCATATTTAGACCAAGTGTTGCATGGTCTACAACCATTCTGAGACTCCGCTCACTTCCAGTATTGTTGAGCCAGGTATTTCCCAGCTTGCAATTGTGGATTTGGATCCCTTTTCCCAGGTGCACTTGTCCCTGTTGCGTATCGCTTCGTTGCTTTCAACCCAGCACTCCAGCCTATCAAGATCACCTTGAATCTTCTTTCTGTCTTCCAGTGTATTGGTTATCCCACCCAGTTTGTGTCATCCGCAAAGGTGACAAATGTTTCCTGCACTTCCTTACTTCCTGGTTGCTCTTAGAGTAGACCCCCTGGAATCAATGGAACAAGGATGGCTAATTTAACACTTAAATAGACTTCAGAGCTATTCTAGGGAGTTGAAGATAATTTTGCATGCTTCAAAATTAGGAGTTCATAGTTGTTGGATAGGATCTTAGAGTTATCACGTAGCTTTGGAAAGTATGGAAATATTTTTGTCTGCGGAAAACAGGTGATCTCTTTAAACTAAGAATGGGCATGCATTTTGGATGAAAACTTTACTGTGAGCAGAATCCATCAACTCCCACCCAATTCTGTGGCTTTCTGCATTAAAGCAGAGCAGCCCTGAAAGCAACGGGACCAATGTAAGAGACAGTAGAAATTCAGCAGAAATGCTCCGGTTTTAATTTTCAAATAGAACCTTGCAATTTCAAGAAAGTCACTTTTTCCAAGTCTATTTGGTGACAGCAGGGTGATTCAAGATTTTTTTATTTGCTTTATAATTTATTTAATAAATTTACATTCTGCTACATTGGCCTGACAGCCCTCTAAACAGACTACAGCAAGATAAAAACATTATAGCAATAAAAGCAATCAATTAAAACCCACAATAAGAAACAAAAGACAGTAAAACAAAACAGTACACACAGCAGCATGCCATGTCAGGCAGGTGAGGGATAACAATTTTAAACCTAATAGAGTAAAACAATAGTTTTAAAATGATCTAGCTAAAATCAGTGATTAGAATGTCTAGAGAATAAAGATGTTTTCACCTGGCAATGAGATTGTCACAAGAGCACCATGTGAACTGTTTTTGGGAGACCGTTCCACAGGTGGGGTACAACTATGGAGAAGGCCCTTCTTCTATACACCATTCTCCTTACCTCCTTGGCTCTCTCAGAAGGACCTCCAAAACTGATCTTAGGGGCCAGATTGGTACATATGGGAGCAAGAACTCCTTCAGGCAGAGATTAGCTTTGCATAGGTCCCAATGAAATAAATGCGGAAAATTAGTCCTGACTAACCCAAGTTCCATTGATTTCAGGGTCTGAATCCAACCTTCTGCTTCAACTTACTGCTGCCCTGAGCCATTCCACATCCATCCCACCCTGGCTGCTACTTAATTTCAGAATTAGCAGTGTTTGTGAACATAACAGGGCTAATTTTGGAATTAGTAATGTTTGTCCTCCTAACAGGACTCAAACAATGAGCTTGGCAACAACTCCTCACTGTGTACCCAGCCAAGCTCAGTGTGGCAAGGACCTCCCTGAAGTCACAATTAAAACAGGTTAACAAACAAAATTAAAATAGACTAAATTTGCAAAGTGGTACATCTTGGCCATTGCCATAAATAGGCACAGAACCATTGAGTGGTTTTGTCTCCGTGTGACTAACTGGCATTTCTAAAGAACTACATTTTTAAAGACATTTTTAAAACCTGTCCACCCTTCCAGAAATTCAGGAAAGCTGAGCCATGGGAAAAAGCATATCACTATTAACATTTACCCTGTGTCCTCTATTCGAAGGTATGACTCCAAAGCATTATTCACATGCTTGAAATAATTTTGCAGATGACTGAAAAATGTTGCAAAAGACAATTAGAGTGTCCCCTGGAAACAGATTTCAGAAATCAAAACAACTATTTTCTGACTCTCCAGCAAGTCAAGAACACATAGGTTCCTGGGGATTCTGGGTGAAGAATTAACTTAATTCCGTACCTATTTAGCTCATCCCAAAAGAGATGTTTCAAATATTCTGGAGGGAAATCATTTCCAGCTGCCTCCTCCTTTTAGGTGCTTCCCTTTCTCATTAGCCATGAAACAGCTTGAAAATGCCTCATGGTCGGCCTTTGTTTTCCCTGTAAATCCATGAGGGATTTGCCAGCGAGTTGCTCTGACCCCAGCATTTTCTCTGACCAGGCGTGCCTGCTTCAGAAAGACACCAAGTCCCTTCGTGATGAGAAAAACCTGCTGTGACTGCTGAATCAGCTTCCAGTGTCCATTTAAGCACATTTAGCATCTGCCAGAAGAGCCCAAGAAGGAATGTGGGGCCGCATTGCTCTTTCTAGCACTTGTTAGCAAATTGTGGAACACCGTTGCCCTGGCAGGCTAGGAAGGCAGCCTCTCCTTGTGGTCAGATATTCTGGATATTTGGTGTTGGGGGAAGGGTTCTAATCTCCTTACCCTTGGTCTCACTAGGCCTTTTATATAGAAAGCCTCCTTTCTTCTTTGAAAGAGGATTCAAGTTGTATAAACTACTGGTGTATCCAAACCCCACCTGCCGTATTGCAACCTCTTCATTTCTCTGTGAAAAAGGAAGCTTTTTTTGGGGAGGGGGGAATCATGAAAGTTTTGGAGAAATTTCTCAGGGTATGGTATGGGGATTTGGGAACCAAGGTTCAATTTAGATGCCAGGAAGTACTTCCTGAGTGTTAGGACCCGAGGGCATGGAATGGGCTTCCACGGGAGGTGGTGGATGTCACATCGGTGCAGGTGTTCAAAGATAGGCTGGACATGCACATGGTGGGCGTGTCGTGAGCGGAGCCAACTGGAACCGGGGGTCAGACTAGATGGCCCGGGAGACCTCTTCTGACTCGCTCTGTTTCTATGATTCTATGCTGTGTGGTGGGAGCTGAAAGGTAAGCCAGTTTGGTGTAGTGGTTAAGAGTGTGGAACTGGGACTCAAATGATCTGGGTTCGAGTCCCCACTTGGCCATGAAGCCCACTGGGTGACTTTGGGCTAGTCACAGACTCTCAACTCAACCTATCCCACAGGGTTGCTGTTCTGGAGATAAGATTGAAAGCAGGAGGAGGAGCACTGTGTAAGCCTCTTTGAGTCCTTCAAAAATGAAAAAGGTGGGTATAAAACTAATAAACAAACAAATAAGGTGTGGGTGGGGATGTTGAAAAAATCTGCATTGGATTTTTATGAGTTTGACCCATGGATTCCACCATGGACTGGCTTTCCCCAAACCCCACAGATTCTGTGGAGTTTTAGACTGTTTCTTTTTTCAACTTTCCTTAATTTTACCCAAATTTAGTTGTAGACATATACAATCCTATGACCAACTGAAATGCGCATTTCCCCCCCAGAGGTGAAGCTGTAGTTTGGGGAAAGTTGCATATTTTGCAGGAGATTGCTAAGTTTTGGAAGTGCAAATTTGCAGAAACACATTTCCACAAAAAGTGATTCTGTCCATGACTGGAGAACGGAAGGCAGAGTGCCTGACGTTCCACAAAACTGAAACCCTGCACTCTGAGAATTTTCTCTGAAATGCTCACTCTTTCCAACCATTTCGGATGCGATTTCTTTTCACCTCTCCGGTAACACATGGTTGGAAATAATCAGAACAAAGTGAAATTGGCACCATGCTCATATAAATTGAGACAACCTAAAACTGAAGTGGCAGTACACAGATCTAGACTCACCACCTCAGTGAGCGTTGGACCCTTGAGAACAGGTCTGTGCTGGAAAACTAATCCTTAGGGAGGTAAGAAGCATCTTGATAGATCAGACCAAAGACCTGTCTCAGAAGTAGGTAACTTGTTTTTCTTCATATGCCTTGGAATACGACTTCTACAAGCGCTGCTCCGCATGGCCAAGCTTGGAGATTACGGGAGCTGTATTCAAAAGCTCCTGGAGAGGACCGGGACAACTAACTCTAACCTACCTGGCCTGCTATCCAGTTTTTGACACTAGATGCTAATAGGAAGCTCAGAAGTAGAACATGAGGGTCTTTCCTTTCAAACCGAGCTGCACCCAGTGCCACACAAGCAGTTGCTTTTGCTGTGGCACATAGAAACCCAACCAAATCAAGGATTGCTCTCAGATTCAGGCAGATCCTGAGGTTTTTCCTGGAATGGGGCGAACAGCCCCATGGAGCATTCCTCTTCCAATAACAATCTTTTTTTCTGGCACTCCCCCTATTTCCATTCAATATTAATTTAATTTCAAGGGTGATAGTGAATGAGTGGATTTGGCTGGAATATTGCTAATAAGATAGATCCAGGCTTAAGCAAGCTTAAAGAGGAACCATGGAATCAATGGGACACATCTTGTTTGACCACGTCCAGCTTGCCTTGATTCATGGATCTTACATTCCAGGTTCCTATGGAGTGCAGATCTTTACAGCATCGGACTCTCCTTTCACCACCAGATACATCCGCAACTGAGTGTCCCTTCAGCTTTGACCCAGTCGCTTCACTCTTTCTGGCGCTGCTAGTACTAGCCCTCTGCTCTTCCGCAGTAGCGTATTGGACACCTTCCGACCTGAGGGGCTCATCTTCCGGTGTCATATCTCTTTGCCCTTTGGTACTGTCCATGGGGTTTTCATGGCAAGGATACGGGAGTGGGTTGCCATTTCCTTCTCCAGTGGATCTCGTTTTGTCAGAGCTCTCTGCTGTGACCTGTCCGTCTTGGGTGGCCCTGCATGGCATGGCTCATAGCTTCATTGGGCTACGCAAGCCCCTTCGCCACGGCAAGGCAGCGATCCATGAAGGAGTAGCTATGATTAAGTTAGTGATTCCTTGCATTTATTCTAAGCATGGCCAAGTCTATATCCAACCATTCTCTAAATGGTAGCATAATAATCGCAGAGATTTAAACATTTCTGCAGTTGTATGTTGGATGTTTTCCTTTGAAAAACTATGTTTATAAAAAAGCAAAAAAGCAAAAGAGCAGATAATCATCTGTCGGCCACAACATTGCATCCAATATGCTGTTCAGAAGAATTTCATAATTAAGCTTCAAGCTGCGTTGAGTATTTTCTTCATGTCTGTTTGCTACTTCTGTAGTTTCTCAATTTACAACTGTGGCTTTCAAGCACTGCCCTTCATGCCCCTTTCCTGTGTTTTTCTTTTTTCTGTTTCTCCCATGAAATCCTTCTCCATCTCCCTTCCAAATTGTTTCCATTTCATCTTCAAAGTTCATTTAGTCCTTCCTCTTTTGCCAAATGCAGATGATGCCACAGTAAGCCGATAAGAGCATTTCTATCATGTTTCAGGGTCCTTTTGGACTGTTTGCAAAGGACAACTGGTAACTGGGTTGCTTTGTTTCATTTTATCTAAAATGTTGAAATCTGGAGAGCTGCTGCAGGAAGCGTTAGCTTGCCTTCCTGCAGAAATTAAACTGTCTCCTAACACTTGCAATCCTCATTTGACAGGATGAGCATTGATGATAAAAGTTTGGAGGAATTTGAATAACAAAAAGAATGGGGCTTCAAAGAAACGGCACATGTATTTAATAAGTGGCCAAATTTTGCAAATTGAAGTTTCAAATTTCAAAATCTGTTTTATAAATGGATCCTTACCACCACCACCCAAAACACATTCAGAGGAAATCTAAGCGGTATTTTAAAAATTAATAGTTTTGATGGTTTTTGGAGACGCTTCTGCTTTGCTTTGTTTTGTTTTGATTTAATCTGATGTATTTGATGTCTATTTATTGTTCTACACAGTACTTTTGTTCTAATTGTTACTGTATGTTATTAGATGCTTTTAAATTGTTCTTTTAAATTGCTGTGAGCAATCCTGAGATATTTATATAAAGGACAGCATACAAGGGTTTTTAATAAATAGATAATAAATAAATAAATGAGTTGTCCATAGTTACCTTCAACCTACTGAAATCAATTCACAGGGGAAAGCAGAACATTTTGCATTTTGTAGTAACTCCATTAAATTTGTTTTGCACCCTTCCATTGAATGGCTGGCAGCAGCAAAATTCTGCTTTCCTTAATTACAAAATTAATGGCAAGAATGAATGGAGACCATTCGTGTTTATTCCTCATTCATTCAAGGAATGGAGGGCTTTTCCCTTCTGGTGCTTGGGAAGATTTTCCCAGTAGTTGCCATTTTGTCTACCCAGAATTCCTCCACTAGGGGCAGCATTTCCTCCCTGAGATGCCCTGAAATGATACAATATCCGGACCATTGTGAGAAAATAAAATGGGGGCTGGCTGGAAGCTGAAAACCTCCACCCCAACAATGATCATTTCAGGAAGTGGAATAATTTTTGCTCTCTCATACTCCACCCAGGCAAAATCAGTTTCTCTCTTTGCATGTCTTTCTATGCCACTTTTCAACAGAACCTCAAGGCAGCTCAGAACTGTCTCATTCCCAACAATTAAAACCTAAACCAGGAAAGCTACATTCTGAGATGATGAGTCCGAAGGGATCTCGAATTGCAAGAACCTGCTTATCCCCCCTGGAAGTGGGGTCAAAACATCTTCTGGCATCTTTAACCCCCCCCCTTCAAAATAGCTGTCTTAGCTTTCCTAGCAAGGCAAAAAAGGAGCTTGTAGGGAGAGAGTGATAAATATTATTGATTCTTAAAGCACAGAGCTGAGCAAACCTATGAACACACAAACCAAAAGCAGCAATAATTACCAGAACAGCAGGGCAAAGCAGTAGTACAATGATGTAAATCAATTACAATATCTGCAGCCCGGACAGAATTTCTTTTCCAGTTAAATAATCTTATCCTCTGATGTATCGGATTACAAGTATTCAAATTTTATTAATTTTATGCAGTCAAAAACAGAGGACTTCTTTAAAATGCTCAGCTAAGGCTACAATCCTACGCATGCCTAACCTAATCCCTACTGAAAATGTCGGAATTGATTCCGAGGAAGCATCTGTAGACTGCAAACTTCCCTGGAACCTTTCACATGGCCAACAGCTTCTTTCCCTTGGTAGACATTCCTTTCTAGTGTTTTCAAAAAGCCACAATGGATGCTGTGATGACTGACGAGCATGAACCGGTTTTATTTAGTTAAGATATTTGTATGCTGTCCTTTGCAAGAGCCTCAGGACGGCTTGTTTTATTTAACCGTATCAGTTAGTTCCATGGTGCAGTGGTTAAGAATGCAGGACTGGGATTCAAGCGACCTGGGTTCTGGTCCCCACTCAACCGTGCAGCCAACTGGGAGACTTTGGACCAGTCACAGCCCCTCAGCCCAACCTACCTCACAGGGTTGTTGTTGTGGTGAGGATAAGACTGAGGGATCATGTAAGCCGCTTTGTGTTCTCTGAAGGTAAAAAGGTGGGATATAAATCAAATAAATGAATAAGAAGTTTTGAGCACTATTAATTCCCCTACTTTTTGCTCTCTTGTAATGACACAAGAACAATAGTTGCTATTATTATTATTATTATTATTATTGTTGTTGTTGTTGTTGTTGTTGTTGTTGTTGTTGTTATTAGGAATTATCTACTTTGGACTTCCACCTTCTCCTGCTAACATACTGATACAAACCTCTCAAAGAGTGGAACTTTGAGAGGTTTGTATCAGTACATTTCATAGGTGGACAACTTGTGACCCTCGGGACGCCTTGGCCTACAACTTCCATCAGCCCTATCCAGGGTTGTACACTAGACAAGATGGGTTCTGTAGGCCCAGGCAATGGCTGCCCCTGCTCTAAATACTAGTTCAGAGAGATAGAGGCCAAATGTGGCAACAGTTCAAAATTGCAGATCCAGTTCATGTTTTGGCACTGGCCAAGTTGAGACTGGGATGTACCTGCTACTGGTCCAAGCCATCTCTTCTGGGTCCCTTCCACCTCAGACCAAAGGTGGTGGCCACCTCCTCAAACCAGTTCTTCCCATTGCCATCTAGACTCTGTCCTTGTAGTTAGGAAGCCCCGTCCTTCCTCGTCAGAATCCCTGCCTTTGCTTCCTTGTCTGCCTGTCAATGCTGGAACATGGAAGCAGCAGTTTAGCAAGATCTGGGCACATAAGCACCGGTCGAGGGCCCTTGAAGCGAGACGGATCATTTAACCACAGGGGTAAGCAAAGTGGAAGTGGAGCGGGTAGGAGCCCGGAGTGAGCTCTGGCGTGCGAAAGGCCAACCTCATCAGGAATCCTAACCTGCCAATCAAGCTCTTTGCATGATTCTCTGCAGCTCTTCAAGTGCTTTGCAGATGCCACGATCCCTGGAGCAGCCTCCCAAACCTGACGCCCCAACGGACCGTATCAGCTGCCTCGCTAGATCATTTGCGGCTGCACCCTCTGTTTCATGTTGTTTCCCTTCATGTCATTCTGTTCCCAGTTGGCTCACAGCAAAATGGTTTTGCTGTCCGGTTCAACAGCACCGGAAAGCACACGGGGAGGCCGGCAGGGCTCAGAAGGAGAAAAGAAAGCAATTAAATAGGACCTTGTAACAAGCTCAAATTGTGATTGTGCCACTGCGGAACAAGCCTTTATGGGAGATCAGCTCCTTCCAAATCTCTCCCCAATACAAGGAAGAAAAGAACTATTATAGCAGGTCATGTTGTCCATTCCCCAGGGTCAGAGCAAAATTAGTTTCCTGCTATATAATCCCCGCAGATTTGTCCGGAATAGGTTTAAATGGTATCAGGGACAAACATTTTCATTGCTTCTCTAGAAAGCATATTGATTCATGCCTTCCATATACAAGATGGGAGTGTAAGCATACCCGCCCCCCGCCCCGTCGAACGACAAACACTGGTGCGATTCCAAATTAGACCCGGCATTTCTTCCCCATTCCTGTCATCTCATCCCATGGGGGGCTTGGTTGGTGGAAGCAGGGAAGAAGGGCTTCTCTGTGTTGGCCCCACATTATGGAATGAGTCCTAGTGAGGCTTGCCTAGCGCCATCCAGGTAAAGGTGTCCTTTTGCTGAGGCATTTACCATCTGCAAGGAGCGCATGGAGGTGAGAGCCGCATTTTTGGTTTTCTCAGCAGGCCTGACAGGTTTGAGATGCTTTCATTCCTTAGCTGTTAAAATGTGGTTTAAAAAATTATGCAAGTGCATGATTTTTGAGTTGTTCCATTTTCAGATAGCATTTTATTGCATTACTATCTACTTATTATTCACAGCTCACAGAGCTTTGGCTAGTGGGTAGTACAGAAATGAAGTTAACTAATGATATTCCCTTCCACTGGCTTTTTTCCTCTTGGAAGGAGTGCGAGGTGGTCCTCTTCCTCTTCCTCCTCACAACAGCCCTGTTAAGTAGGATAGGTCATTCAGGAAGCTACATGGCCAAGTAACGACTAGACCTTCCCTAAGCTTGGTGCAGAACTCAGCTGGAGAGACACCAGTTCCCTACTCCTTGAGTAAAGGAACAGCACTGAAGATGCCCTGTTATCTTTACAAAGACACACCCCTCCCTTCTTTTCTGGACTCAGAAGAGTGTGGACCCTCTCTTGCACAGATGTAAGGACATGTGAATGGAGTTCTTTTCCTCCTGGATTATGTGTGCAACCAGAGATTCGTGAGCACAGGGCAAGGAGTGCTTCCCCCAGCAACAAGCTCATCTCTGGAACACAGCATCTGACATCTGAGCTGCAGCTGGCTCAGCAGTTTCTGCTTCATGTCATGCTGGAAAATATTTCCAGTTTGAATGAACTGAGATCGGGGCAGGAGGGGCTTAGGTGGAAATCCGAGCACTGACAGTGCCTGGGCAAAGCAAATTATTGTAACGCTTAGAAGAAAGGACCGAGGTGGTCTTCTCATACATGCCCTCTATAATGTAAGGGCATTTTCCCCCGATGCTCATTTTGGTTAACCTTTACACAAGAAAGGGGAAGAAAAATGTAATCGCTGAACTTCTACCGGTTGACTCATATCTTAAAGGTTGGAGAACCCTTTTTTGATAAGAATTGCAAAAACCGGTGACTCTGCAAAAGGGCACTTGACGAGTTCAGGATTGAAAGAGGCACGCAACAATGCTGGCTTTTCTCTTTTTTTCCGTTTAACCATCCAAGAGAGGGGGACAGAGAGAAGTCTTAAGTGTTAGATTAGAAGCTCTGTGTTCCCACCCCAGAGATGTTGCTACGTGTGCCAAAAATTACTTTGCTTCATAGAGGGATGCATCCTGCTTCACCCTAGCCCCTCCTCTGAAGATTTATCCTGTCCAGCATAAACATAAAGTCCCTAGGAAAGGGGAGCCATCAGCAAAGGCTTAGAGGACACTGGTCTAATTCCCCACTCTGATGTAATTGTAGTTCCATTTGAATTATAGTAAATCATTTCTACCTGTTTATTAATGCATGAAAATCAATAGTTTTGCCATCCTCTTTCTGAGTGATGCATTTCCTCTTTTTGGCCATGAATATCTGGCCACCGTAGGTGGTATCCAGATTTTGTAAGATCTTATGAGATTAGTTGGAGCAGGTCAGGGGGAGCATTGGAACAGGATGGCCACCTTCCCAGAGGGAGAGGCTAAATTGTGCCCAATTCTGGGAAACAGAGAAAGAAGGAGAGAGAGGAGGGGGAATGTCTCATGTCGTGTGATATGATGTCTCAAGAAGTATAATGTCTGGGATTAAGAACATAAGAAAAGCCCTGCTGGATCTGACCATCCAGTCCAGCACTCGGTACACAAGGTGGCCAACCAGCTGCTCACAGGATCCCTCCAGCAGGATGGGTGCAAGACCTCCTCCTGCCCAAGCTCCTCAGCAACTGGTGGATGCAGGAAGGCCGCCTCTGGGGAAGGAGGGAGCATATGACCCACAAAGCTAGTAGCCTTCGAGAGCCTTCTCCTCCATGAATTTGTCCAGTCCCCTTTTAAAGCCATCCAAACTGGTGGCCAGTGCCACTTCTCATGGTCCCTTGATCCCGGCTCATCTTTTCTGGAGGAGCCAATTGGACATGGCATCAGACTGGTAGCATCTGTCCATATCTGGACCACTCAGAGAGACAGAATCCAAGCCAGAAGAACTCAGAGCATTTCCTGCTTGAAACGGGGAGAATTTTGGCTGCCTCCAGGCTAGCCTTCAGCACATCTTTTCCACCAGCCCTTTTCTATGGTTGCGACACTCTTTTCACATACAGATGTGCCTCTCCCTTTCATTCCTGGTGGCCACCTTCCCGGCCACCCAAAATCCCTCCAAATGACACAAAGATGATGTACGTAGGTTCATTCCAAGGAAGCATAGCCACTCATATTCCACCCCAGAAAGGAAAGAAAAAAAAGGACAACAGAGGATTCCGATTTGTACGAACTTTGTATGTTGTTTTTCATAGATTGATGCAAATTTAGACATAAGTTGGATAATGTCAATAGAAAATCATAACATTTCACTGTAGTGGCAGGACTATTACCAGGAAATCTGTGAGCTTGCTGAGTATGAGGACTGGGCCAAAAGTCAAGATCCAAAAACTAGGGAAATACGAGAATTCTTTTCCAGTTCACAAATCACCCTTGACATGCTTTGTTTGCATGAAACTCCCTGAAAACAAAAGCCAGTGGGAACACATTTTGCTGAAAAAACAGTTTGCCAAGCTATTACATTAAAATGCATCTTGTGGATGCAGGTACAATTTGAAATTTAGATTTTTCAAAGAAATTTGCATTTTCACATGGGGACAGAATTTTGCCATTCAAAAGGCATGCTTTTCCTATTTAAACAATCTGAAAAGCAGGCTGCAAATGAAGATGGGAGTCATCCAAAATGAACTTTATAGCGAAGTTCTGATACTTTGGCAATCTCTAAATTTGGTGGTTCTCCCACCCCTACAAGGAATGCGGAGACCAGTTCAAAGAACAATCAGGACCTGAGGGCAATGCAGAAGCCTGGACAGGAGGAGAAACTAGGAGTCCCAAGCAGGACTGGAAATTCAAGACCCATCAGAGTTTGGGTAGGTCTTATATATCAACACTCATTCCTGTCTATGGGGAATAACTGGCCATTCTGAGCGAGTGAAGCTTCTGATCCAGAGGGGTCTTCTTGAGAAGCTGCAGTGACATGGATCACCCCAGGAAGAAGTCGCCAACAGTTTCTGACAGTCCAACAATTAACAGGCAGTTTTAAGGCCCTTTCTGAACTGCCTTTTATGGATCCTTAAGTTTCCTTTCCCTGCAGAAAGATGATGCCTCCAAACAATGAACTGTTAAAGTAGGACACATGGCCGTGTTCCAAGAGGACTTTTGTGCGAAGAAGATAGTCCCTAAGGGCAGGCAAGCTGAGAACTCAGGCTCCTGATAAGCTCCCAGATTTTCTCTCCTTTCTCCAACTTTTCACTCCCCTTTCACCAAAAGCCCCTTCAAATTCCCACCTGTGAAAGGGCTGGAGAAATGAACTGGTGTTCAGGTTAATAGAATTACATATTTGACCTGCAATCTAGCTTCCTTTCTCCCTCCTGGCATTGGATTTGCAGCTCAGATGCTGCTCTTAAGATCCCCAGACCCAGCAAAGTGCGCCATCCTCCGCCTCTTTCCTCCACCCCGCTCCCCATTGGGCCATGACATCAACACAAGCATTTACTGCTGAATCCGGCTCCTTTCTTTGCCTCACATCAATATTGTTAAACATCTCCTGTGCCTCCCAACCTAAAAAGTGCTTGCCGATCAGATAGCCTGCCATCCTTTGCAAGAACAGTCCTTTGATCTCCTGAAAGCTACCTGACCTCGAGATGCGATTCCAGCAACTCTATATTCCCCACCGAACTGCTCTCCGCACAATATAATAGCAGCAAAGGAATGTGTGTATCTCATGGTGATGCTGAGCTGATGCAAAGCTGAGGCATATTAAAGATTAAAATAAGATTAAACCCACATTGTGCCTTGCACAGCTGTGATTTGACTCAGGTGAATGGAAGTCATTCTCTCTCTGGCCTCCTGAACACAGAAGTGGTGGGATCGGCTCTAGTCAAGGTCTGACAGTGAGAGTGTAGAAATGCTTTGGAAATGCAGCCTAGGAAGAAGCAGCAAAACACAGCCGTGAGCTTAGGGAAATCTCAGGAACTCAATCCCAGGTTGCTGGGTTTGTTTGCAATCAACGTACCTGATTCCACCTCCAGCCCAGCTACCCTCAGGGCACTGTTGTGAGGATCAGGTTGGAGGGGGATCTTGGTTGCAAGGGGTTCGGAAGAAGAGTCTTGTCGGATTAGTCCAAAGGTCCATCTAGTCCGGCATCTTTTTCATGCAGTAGCCAAATCAGGTGCCCACAGGATCCCACAAACAGAATGAATGCAACAGCAACTGGGGTGCAGAGGCACACTGCCTCTGGTAACTGAAGACAGATTAGAGCTACCCAGACTAGTAGCCATGGGTTCTCCTCTCCATTGTCCAAGCCCCTTCTAAAGCTGGCCAAATTGGTAGTCATCGTTACATTGCATGGAAATGAATGCCATAGCTTAATTCTGCTCAGGATGAAAAAAATGTCTTCCTTTCATCTGTCTGGAATCTCCTATCAATCAGTTTTGTGGCTTGAGCCCAGGTTCTAGCATTATGGGAGAGGAGAAAAACACCTCTGCATTCACCACACCATGGCATTGTTCTCTACACCTCTGTCTTGTCTCCTCTTCCTTGCCTATTTTTAAGCTAAACAACCCCAGCTGTTGTAACCTTTCCTTACAGGGCAATTCATCCAACCCCTTGATCATTTTAGTTGCCCTTCTCTGGACTTTTCCCAATCCGATCCTTTTTAGATACAGTGACCCAAACTGTACACAGTATCACAACTATGATGAGACCATAGGATTGTTTAATGGAAGCATGAGCTTGATGGTTTCATTTTTCATAAATTCTGCCTTAACATTATGTTTGCCTTTTCCATGCACTAGTTGCCATTTCTATCAAGCGGCCAACCCCACCCTAAGATCCCTTTCTTGGTCAATTGCCACCAGCTCACTTGCTATCAGCCCCAACTTTCTTGAAGATGTTTTGAAGTTTGCCCCAATTTACATTACTGTTCTTTGCTTACACTGAGCTACAGGTATGGCACCCTTAGCAAGATAAAAAATGTAAGAGATGTTGAACTTTGTGGGACTGACTTTTGAGTAAATCAGTATAGGAATGAATAGGACAATGAACTGAAAATTAATGATAATACTGGGCTTGGCTGTTCTTGACCTAAGCTGCCTTTTCACTCTTTGGAGTATCTTGGTTGGCTCTCTTGTGCAGTTCCATAGACACTCCATATGCTCATGAAGTTAATTATTCACCGAGCCTCAGCACCTTTGAACTCCATTGATTTTTGTGTCTCATTCTTGATTGCAACTGGTAAGGTCTTTCTTCTTTATTGGCATGAAATACTCTGAATAATTAATACAGTAATTTATTCCATGCAGATAAATGAAGTGTTGCCTTCTGCTTCGGGGAAAAATATTCTCTGAAGGGCAGCTTCCTGGGTTCCTTTCCTCTCAGATTGGTTCTTCGGGAGCTGCCTGAAGAGCCACCCCTTCTCTTGGTTCTAAAGCCTGCAATGCTGCCAAAGAGGAGGAGAGAAGAACTCGGAAGCAGGCGCTGAATGAAGCATTAGTTGATGGAACGCATATCATTACGAAAGGCGCTGTTCCATGTGTAAGTGCTTTTACACTAGATCAGACTACTAATCCATCCAGAAGCACTCCATGACGCTTACTACTACATTTTTTCCAAAAGTAAATCTCAGAGACAGAACCTGGGGGTGGTCCCTGCACAAATCATGCACTCTGGCACAAAACGGTGGTCCCTTCCCAATTTTAGCTTTCTTGTCGTACATGCAGCATGATCCCCGATGGGGGAAATAGACCACACAGGGCCTTTTGGTTGCTTTTGTCCAAAGCCATGAGACTTTCTTAGCCTGTTTCAGCTTCTCCCTTCAGTGCAGGTCTTTTCCATACCCCTCAAATGTTGGGCCCTCAAACTCTCATGTAGAACATGGGTCTGCTATGAGCCAACGTTCCTACCTGGTAGTAGGAAATAGATGAATGGATGGATGGATCTGTTTTGATAATTGGAGGTTGAAGGAACTTTAGAAGTGTGGGCAGGAGGGAAATAAAAACTGTACCATGGGAGATGATCTTGGACCCAACCCAAGTGAGTGTGCTCAAAAGTCTCTTTAAAGATCTTTCGACCTCCAACCTCCAATTATCAAAGCAGATTCATTCTAAAGTGGTAAAATCCAGCAACTAACGAGCAGGACATCTGTGGTGGTGGTTGTGGTAGCCCTTCTTGTAAGTTTCTTCTCTAAGGAAGAAGACAAGATGATGAGACCTTGAGACAAATTCCATGATGTGCGTAATGCTGACTTGCCCAGATGCTGTGTACAAGGACCTGGAAAACAAAGATCTCCATGATAATTCTTTCCTCCAATCCATTGGTGATCCTGAGGTTCCCGCACCAGTTCAGACTAGTTGGGGACCAGCATCCCAGCATCCTCTTTTCTACTAAAGCAGTTCCTTCATTCAGAAAATCAGCATGCCTGACAGGAGGTTGTTTAGCTTAGTTTCTCCCTAGCATGTTATTATTTATTTGTTTATTCAACTTACATTCTGCATTAATTAGTCCATAGGATATATTACACCTGTACTTATTTTTTTCAAGTCCAATTCAAGGTATGTTTAAGAAACAGTACAATATTTGCATGCTATTTTAATTTCATTTTTGAGCTCAAGTATTTGTTGAAGAGCTGATGAGTTTTTGTTTGGCTTGCTGGTTGAAGAGTCATTGCTGTAGTTACCTTTTGATTGCAGTTGCGTGGTTTTTATATTTGGTTTTCATTTGCTTCCTTGCTGGCTTATTTGTTTTTTAAAAGCTGTGTCTACCAGCCCAAGGATTCCATGTGAATGAAGGCTGCTGCATACATTCTAAAAAGGCATTTTAAAAATAAAATATGGATTTATTTAGCAGTCCTGCTTTCTGCCTCTATCCCCAAGAACTTTGTGTGAATAGGCCAAGGAGGCCAGAAATCTCTTCTGCTCTGGGACAGACCCTTGGACCAAGCCAGTAAACCGGATGACAACAAAGGGACATGGCCCCACCTCAAATTCCATCTTGCTGTGACTTCATCAAGCCACAGCCACTTTTTCTCTGTGCCTCTCTCCATATGGAGAAAAGAAACGAAATTGGCTAGCATTGCCTCTTGCGAGCACTGGCCAAGTCCTTCATGTTTATATTCCTCTTGAGAAGTCAAGATTATGAAAAGAGACTCAACCAGATTGGTCTGGTCTGGTCTGGACCCCTCCCCTCCCCTCCCCTCCCCTCCCCTCCCCTCTCCTCTCCAAGGCCCATGCCAGAGGGAAGGGTTCAAGGAGAGCAGGTCCTTCAGAAGATGCCCAACCTTCTACAGAACTTTATCTTGCCTGTGGGGTGGAGGTTTCTCACTGATGAGCTACATCAAAGGGGACAGACTCCATCAGGGGTATTATGAAACTGGAAGCATGATGTGAGGAAGTGCAAGTAGCTGTCTCTTTCTGACTCCTCTGTAAAGGCCTGAGGATGCCCTTAGCATGATCCCAGAAGACAGAATGATCAGCTCGGAAAAATGAGGATCTGAGCAGAGGCCAAGTGGACACATTCTGCCTGTCAGACCGCCTGAGTGCAGTCTGGCAATTTGAGACAGAAAGCCCTCCCCCTCAAAGGGCTGCATTCTCTAATGAGAGCTGTCCTGGTGTCCGGATTCCACCTTGCAAAGTATTTATCTGGCTGCTAGTCGACAATGCAAAGCACTTAATATCCAGAGCAGCCTTAAATAATTCATTCGCACTCAATACGCCTAATACCTCTGCAGAGAATGCCGATAAACGAGGTTAAATAGGAGCCCTGCTGGTTTCTCACGGAGTTGTTGGTTTAAGTAATGATAAATATATGCTTTACCAGACAGGCGTATAGCACGAGGGAAGGGATGCATTCTCATCAAAGAAATAATAAATTGGAAGTGTTTTCTTTTGGAGAAGAGAGAGAAATGAGCCCACAATTCAAAGCATCTGTTCATTCCTGGAAGTACAAGGGGTGGAGCTGAGCGTCAGGCACTGGCTGGCCATGCTGTTGCCACGATCATTTTGCCCAGTCCTGGTTTCCGGTGTTTATGGTCCTTGGCAAGATACCTTAATGGCTCCCCTCCATCAGTGGCTCTTCTGAAGCATTGGCTCCTCAGCCTCTCTCTCACCATGCCTGCCATTGCTGGCTCAACAGGGAGCCTGCAGGCCAGGGCATCTCCTGGTCCTGCTTCCCTCCACCATCACCTGGACCAGAGTGAGAGGCAGGCGAGCAAGAAGGTCACCAAACTGAAGGGGCGGCAAGTCCAGAGGGCTGTTGAGGGTGTCTCGCGCCTGACATTTTCATGAAGCTGCCCCAAATTTCATCTCAAGCAAAACTGGAAAGAAATAGATGAAAGTCACTGGCAATGGCAAGGCAAGGCGGAAAGATGGAAGGGAAGGGAAGGGAAGGGAAGGGAAGGGAAGGGAAGGAGGGGAAAGTGACGGGAGATGTGACAAACCCTTAGCTTTGGAATCACCCACAAAACAAACACTCTCTTTGT